>NW_027218562.1:0-10640 GCF_027580195.1 Bos mutus
TTTTGGGGAGATTCTCAAGAATATCGGGTGGACTCCTGAGGCTCGATCCGCATTTGCGTATGCGAGCCTCCTTCCTCATGACCTTTGTCCAGTGGAATGCCTCACGGCTCCCGGCACATCATCAGTGCATGCTCAGTCGCGATATCAGTAGGTGATCAGACGCGTGATCACTGACTGCACAGTCAGGTGATCAGCGCCTCTCCATCGCGTGATCTGTTATGATAAACACGTGATCGGTGAGCGATCAGCGTGATCACTGCATGCGTGTTCGGGTCAGGTGGTCTGTTCTGATCAGCCACGCGTTAGCCACGTGATCGTGTACAGTCCCATGATCAGCGCCTGTCAGTCACTGATCATTGCCTGATAAACACGTGATCAGTGCATGATGATGCATGTGATCAGTGCCTGATCAGCCACGTCTTCAATGCATTTGCAGTCAGGTGATCAGTGCGCAGTAGCCACGTGTTCAGTGCATTGCTGAGTCACGTGATCTGGACTTGATCAGCCACGTGATCAGCGGCTGCAGGATCCGTGATCAGGGCCTGCTGAGCTGCGTGATTCCTGATTCATCTGCGGCTGCCAGCTCTGCGTGATTTCTGTCGGTTCCTCTGTGACAATTGCCAGCTGAGGCTGCGTGATTCCTGCCTGGTCACCTGCTTGATTGTGCCAGTTGAGCAGCATGATTCGTCACTGCTGAGCTCCATGCTTGTGCCTGCTGATTGCGTGGTTCGTGTCTGCTCAGCTCTTTAGTATTGCCTCCTGAGGTCCCTGTTAGGCGCCACCTGCGAGACCAGCCCCAGCTGATCCAGGGTATTAGAAGCAGAGATGGCCTGGCGACAATTTATATGCTAATCAGAGATGTCAGAATAATAGTATGAGGATAGCTCAGTAGGAAAATTCGGTGGGAAAAAGGGCTGAGTAGCTTGGTTTTGCGGGAGACCAATCAAACTTCAAGACAAGAAGTTTGTACCACTTACGTAGGCCGCAGGCACCCTCTTGAATAGCGGAAGGTGCCTCACCTAGACACCTTCTCAGTGGGTCTTGCAGCCCAGGCATAATTAGTAAGCATGGTGGGTTCCTCGCTCCAGATGGAGACTCAGCTGGAAGTTAAAGGAAGAATGACAAGGAACTTTATGAACTGGAGCTGTAAGTTAACTCTTTGACAGAGAGGGCGAGATGGTGGTGGGGACAGCCCCAGTGAAATCAGAGGTGAGCACAAAAGCAATACAGTAGGCAGACTCTGGTTTTTTTTGGGGAGATGCTCGAGAATATCCGGGTGGACTCCTGAGGCTCGATCCCGCATTTGCGTATGCGAGCCTCCTTCCTCATGACCTTTGTCCAGAGTGGAATGCCTCCCGGCTCCCGGCACATCATCAGTGCATGCTCAGTCACGATATCAGTACATGATCAGACGCGTGATCACTGACTGCACAGTCAGGTGATCAGCGCCTCTCAATCACGTGATCACCGTATGATAAACGCGTGATCAGTGAGCGACCAGCCGCGTGATCACTGCATGCGCAGTCAGGTGGTCAGTTCCTGATCAGCCACGTGATCAGTGCGTGCACAGTCCATGATCAGCGCCTGTCAGTCACTGATCATTGCCTGAAACGCGTGATCAGTGCATAGCCGATGAGGCATGTGATCTGTGCCTGATCAGCCGCGTCACGTCAGTGCATTTGCAGAGTCAGGTGATCAGTGCATGATAGCCACGTGATCAGTGCATGCTGAGTCACGTGATCTGGACTTGATCAGCCACGTGATCAGCGGCTGCAGGAGTCCCGTGATCAGGGCCTGCTGAGCTGCGTGATTCCTGCGGCTCATCTGCATGACAATTGCCAGCTGAGCTGCGTGATTTCTGTCGGCTCATCTGTGACAATTTGCCAGCTGAGCTGCGTGATTCCTGCCTGGTCACCTGCTTGATTGTGCCAGTTGAGCAGCATGATTCGTCACTGCTGAGCTCCATGCTTGTGCCTGCTGATTGCGTGGTTCGTGTCTGCTCAGCTCTTTGAGTATTGCCTCCTGAGGTCCCTGTTTGGGTGCCACCTGCGAGGACCAGCCCCAGCTGATCCAGGGTATTCAAAGCAGAGATGGCCTGGCGACTATTTATATGCTAATCAGAGATGTCAAGAATAATAGTATGAGGATAGCTCAGTAGGAAAATTCGGTGGAAAAAGGACTGGTAGCTTGGTTTTGCGGGAGACCAATCAAACTTCAAGACAAAAGTTTGCATCACTTACGTGGCCATGGCACCCCTCTTGAAATAGCGGAAGGTGCCTCACCTAGACACCTTCTCAGTGGGTCTTAGCAGCCCAGGCATAATTAGTAAGCATGGTGGGTTCCTCGCTCCAGATGGAGACTCAGCTGGAAGTTAAAGGGAAGAATGACAAGGAACTTTATGAACTGGGCTGTAAGTTAACTCTTTGACAGAAGGCGAGATGGTGGTGGGGACAGCCCCAGTGAAATCAGAGGTGTGAGCACAAAGCAATACAGTAGGCAGACTCTGGTTTTTTGGGGAGATGCTCAAGAATATCCGGGTGGACTCTGAGGCTCGATCCCGCATTTGCGTATGCCGAGCCTCCTTCCTCATGACCTTTGTCCAGAGTGGAATGCCCTCACGGCTCGGCATCATCAGTGCATGCTCAGTCACGATATCAGTACATGATCAGACACGTGATCACTGACTGCACAGTCAGGTGATCAGCGCCTCTCAGTCACGTGATCACCGTATGATAAACACGTGATCAGTGAACGACCAGCCACGTGATCACTGCATGCGCAGTCAGGTGGTCAGTTCCTGATCAGCCACGTGATCAGTGCGTGCACAGTCCCATGATCAGCGCCTGTCAGTCACTGATCATTGCCTGATAAACACGTGATCAGTGCCCGATCACGTCATGTGCATCAGTGCCTGATCAGTCAGCCGCGTGATCGTCGTCAGTCCCATGATCAGCGCCTGTCAGTCACTGATCATTTGCCTGTCACGTGATCAGTGCATGATGAGGCATGTGATCGTGCCTGATCAGCCCGTCTTCAGTGCGCAGTCAGGTGATCAGTGCAGTCACGTGATCTGTGCATGCTGAGTCACGTGATCGTGATCAGCCACGTGATCAGCGGCAGAGTCCCGTGATCAGGGCCTGCTGAGCTGCGTGATTCCTGCGGCTCATCTGCATGACAACTGCCAGCTGAGCTGCGTGATTTCTGTCGGTTCCTCTGTGACAATTGCCAGCTGAGCTGCGTGATTCCTGCCTGGTCACCTGCTTGATTGTGCCAGTTGAGCAGCATGATTCGTCACTGCTGAGCTCCATGCTTATTGCCTGCTGATTGCGTGGTTCGTGTCTGCTCAGCTCTTTGAGTATTGCCTCCTGAGGTCCCTGTTTGGGTGCCACCTGCGGGGACCAGCCCCAGCTGATCAGGGTATTAGAAGCAGAGATGGCCTGGCGACAATTTATATGCTAATCAGAGATGTCAAGAATAATAGTATGAGGATAGCTCAGTAGGAAAATTCGGTGGAGAAAAGGGACTGAGGTAGCTTGGTTTCTGCGGGAGACCAATCAAACTTCAAGACAAAGTTTGTACCACTTACGTAGGCGCAGGCACCCTCTTGAATAGCGGAAGGTGCCTCACCCTAGACACCTTCTCAGTGGGTCTTGCAGCCCAGGCATAATTAGTAAGCATGGTGGGTTCCTCGCTCCAGATGGAGACTGAGCTGGAAGTTAAAGGGAAGAATGACAAGGAACTTTATGAACTGGAGCTGTAAGTTAACTCTTTGACAGAGAGGCGAGATGGTGGTGGGGACAGCCCCAGTGAAATCAGAGGTGAGCACAAAGCAATACAGTAGGCAGACTCTGGTTTTTTTGGGGGGGAGATGCTCGAGAATATCCGGGTGGACTCCTGAGGCTCGATCCCGCATTTGCGTATGCCGAGCCTCCTTCCTCATGACCTTTGTCCAGAGTGGAATGCCTCACCGGCTCGGCACATCATCAGTGCATGCTCAGTCACGATATCAGTACATGATCAGACACGTGATCACTGACTGCACAGTCAGGTGATCAGCGTTTCTCCATCACGTGATCCCCGTATGATAAACGCGTGATCGGTGAGCGACCAGCCACGTGATCACTGCATGCGCAGTCAGGTGGTCAGTTCCTGATCAGCCACGTGATCAGTGCGTGCACAGTCCCATGATCAGCGCCTGTCAGTCACTGATCATTGCCTGAGAAACACGTGATCAGTGCACGATGAGCCACGTGATCTGTGCCTAATCAGCCGCGTCATCAGTGCATTGCAGTCAGGTGATCAGTGCATGATAGCCACGTGTTCAGTGCATGCTCAGTCACGTGATCTGTACTTGATCAGCCACGTAATCAGGGCCTGCTGAGCTGCGTGATTCCTGCCGGCTCATCTGCATGACAATTGCCAGCTGAGCTGCGTGATTCCTGCCGGTTCCTCTGTGACAATTGCCAGCTGAGCTGCGTGATTCCTGCCTGGTCACCTGCTTGATTGTGCCAGTTGAGCAGCATGATTCGTCACTGCTGCTCCATGCTTGTGCCTGCTGATTGCGTGGTTCGTGTCTGCTCAGCTCTTTAGTATTGCCTCCTGAGGTCCCTGTTTGGGCGCCACCTGCGAGGACCAGCCCCAGCTGATCAGGGTATTAAAGCAGAGATGGCCTGGCGACAATTTATATGCTAATCAGAGATGTCAAGAATAATAGTATGAGGATAGCTCAGTAGGAAAATTCGGTGGAAAAAGGGCTGAGTAGCTTGGTTTTGTGGGAGACCAATCAAACTTCAAGACAAGAAGTTTGTATCACTTACGTAGGCCGCAGGTGTCCTCTTGAATAGCGGAAGGTGCCTCACCTAGACACCTTCTCAGTGGGTCTTAGCAGCCCAGGCATAATTAGTAAGCATGGTGGGTTCCTCGCTCCAGATGGAGACTCAGCTGGAAGTTAAGGGAAGAATGACAAGGAACTTTATGAACTGGAGCTGTAAGTTAACTCTTTGACAGAAGGCGAGATGGTGGTGGAGGACAGCCCCAGTGAAATCAGAGGTGAGCACAAAGCAATACAGTAGGCAGACTCTGGTTTTTTTTTGGGGAGATGCTCGAGAATATCGGGTGGACTCCTGAGGCTCGATCCGCATTTGCGTATGCGAGCCTCCTTCCTCATGACCTTTGTCCAGAGTGGAATGCCTCACCCGGCTCCCGGCATCATCAGTGCATGCTCAGTCACGATATCAGTACATGATCAGACCGCGTGATCACTGACTGCACAGTCAGGTGATCAGCGCCTCTCGTCACGTGATCACCGTATGATAAACACGTGATCAGTGAGCGACCAGCCACGTGATCACTGCATGCGCGTCAGGTGGTCTGTTCCTGATCAGCCACGTGATCAGTGCGTGCACAGTCCCATGATCAGCGCCTGTCAGTCACTGATCATTGCCTGAGAAACTGATAGCCGTGTGATCAGTGCGATGAGCCATGTGATCTGTGCCTGATCAGCCACGTCATCAGTGCATGCGCAGTCAGTGCGTGATCAGTGCATGATAGCCACGTCATCAGTGCATGCTCAGTCACGTGATCTGGACTTGATCAGCCACGTGATCAGCGGCTGCAGAGTCCGTGATCAGGGCCTGCTGAGCTGCGTGATTCCTGCGGCTCATCTGCATGACAATTGCCAGCTGAGCTGCGTGATTCCTGTCGGCTCATCTGCTTGACAATTGCCAGCTGAGCTGCGTGATTCCTGCCTGGTCACCTGCTTGATTGTGCCAGTTGAGCAGCATGATTCGTCACTGCTGAGCTCCATGCTTGTGCCTGCTGATTGCGTGGTTCGTGTTTGCTCAGCTCTTTGAGTATTGCCTCCTGAGGTCCCTGTTTGGTGCCACCTGCGAGGACCAGCCCCAGCTGATCCAGGGTATTCAAAGGAGAGATGGGTAGGCGACTATTTATATGCTAATCAGAGATGTCAGAATAATAGTATGAGGATAGCTCAGTAGGAAAATTCGGTGGAGAAAAGAGACTGAGTAGCTTGGTTTTGCGGGAGACCAATCAAACTTCAAGACAAGAAGTTTGCACCACCACTTACGTAGGCGCAGGCACCCTGTCGAATAGCGGAAGGTGCCTCACCTAGACACCTTCTCAGTGGGTCTTAGCAGCCCAGGCATAATTAGTAAGCGTGGTGGGTTCCGAGCTCCAGATGGAGACTCAGCTGGAAGTTAAAGGGAAGAATGACAAGGAACTTTATGAACTGGAGCTGTAAGTTAACTCTTTGACAGAGGCGAGATGGTGGTGGGGACAGCCCCAGTGAAATCAGAGGTGAGCACAAAGCAATACAGTAGGCAGACTCTGGTTTTTTTGGGGAGATGCTCAAGAATATCCGGGTGGACTCCTGAGGCTCGATCCCGCATTTGCGTATGCCGAGCCTCCTTCCTCATGACCTTTGTAAAGAGTGGAATGCCTCCCCGGCTCCCAGGGCATCATCAGTGCATGCTCAGTCACGATATCAGTACATGATCAGACACGTGATCACTGACTGCACAATCAGGTGATCAGCGCCTCTCAGTCACGTGATACCGTATGATAAACGCGTGATCGGTGAGCGACCAGCCACGTGATCACTGCATGCGCAGTCAGGTGGTCTGTTCCTGATTAGCCACGAGGTCAGTGCGTGCACAGTCCCATGATCAGCTCCTGTCAGTCACTGATCACTGCCTGATAAACACGTGATCAGTGCCGCATCAGGCACGTCATCAGTGCATGCGCAGTCACGGGATCAGTGCATGATAGCCACGTGATCAGTGCGTGCACAGTCCATTGATCAGCACCTGTCAGTCACTGATCATTGCCTGAGAAACACGTGATCAGTGCATGATGAGGCATGTGATCAGTGCCTGATCAGCCACGTCTTCAGTGCATGTGCAGTCAGGTGATCAGTGCATGATAGCCACGTGTTCAGTGCATGCTGAGTCACGGGATCTGGACTTGATCAGCCACGTGATCAGCGGCTGCAGAGTCCCATGATCAGGGCCTGCTGAGCTGCGTGATTCCTGCCGGCTCATCTGCATGACAACTGCCAACTGAGCTGCGTGATTTCTGTCGGTTCCTCTGCTTGACAATTGACAGCTGAGCTGCGTGATTCCTGCCTGGTCACCTGCTTGATTAGTGCCAGTTGAGCAGCATGATTCGTCACTGCTGAGCTCCATGCTTATTGCCCGCTGATTGCGTGGTTCGTGTCTGCTCAGCTCTTTGAGTATCGCCTCCTGAGGTCCCTGTTCGGGTGCCACCTGCCGGGGACCAGCCCCAGCTGATCCAGGGTATTAGAAGCAGAGATGGCCTAGGCGACAATTTATATGCTAATCAGAGATGTCAAGAATAATAGTATGAGGAGAGCTCAGTAGGAAAATTCGGTGGAGAAAAGAGACTGAGTAGCTTGGTTTTGGGGAGACCAATCAAACTTCAAGACAAAAGTTTGTATCACTTACGTAGGCAGGTGTCCTCTTGAATAGCGGAAGGTGCCTCACCTAGATACCTTCTCAGTGGGTCTTAGCAGCCCAGGCATAATTAGTAAGCATGGTGGGTTCCTCGCTCCAGATGGAGACTGAGCTGGAAGTTAAAGGAAGAATGACAAGGAACTTTATGAACTGGAGCTGTAAGTTAACTCTTTGACAGAGAGGCGAGATGGTGGTGGAGGACAGCCCCAGTGAAATATGAGGTGAGCACAAAGCAATACAGTAGGCAGACTCTGGTTTTTTGGGGAGATGCTCAAGAATATCCGGGTGGACTCCTGAGGCTCCATCCGCATTTGCGTATGCGAGCCTCCTTCCTCATGACCTTTGTCCAGAGTGGAATGCCTCACGGCTCGGCACATCATCAGTGCATGCTCAGTCACGATATCAGTACATGATCAGACGCGTGATCACTGACTGCACAGTCAGGTGATCAGCGCCTCTCAGTCACGTGATCACCGTATGATAAACACGTGATCAGTGAGCGACCAGCCGCGTGATCACTGCATGCGCGAGTCAGGTGGTCAGTTCTGATCAGCCACGTGATCAGTGCGTGCACAGTCCATGATCAGCGCCTGTCAGTCACTGATCATTGCCTGAAACACGTGATCAGTGCGATGAGCCATGTGATCTGTGCCTGATCAGCCGCGTCTTCAGTGCATAGGAAGTCACGTGATCAGTGCATGATAGCCACGTGATCAGTGCATGCTGAGTCACGTGATCTGGACTTGATCAGCCACGTGATCAGCGGCTGCAGAGTCCCGTGATCAGGGCCTGCTGAGCTGCGTGATTCCTGCCGGCTCATCTGCATGACAATTGCCAGCTGAGCTGCGTGATTTCTGTCGGTTCCTCTGCTTGACAATTGCCAGCTGAGCTGCGTGATTCCTGCCTGGTCACCTGCTTGATTGTGCCAGTTGAGCAGCATGATTCGTCACTGCTGAGCTCCATGCTTGTGCCTGCTGATTGCGTGGTTCGTGTCTGCTCAGCTCTTTGAGTATTGCCTCCTGAGGTCCCTGTTTGGGTGCCACCTGCAGGGACCAGCCCCAGCTGATCCAGGGTATTCAAAGCAGAGATGGCCTGGCGACTATTTATATGCTAATCAGAGATGTCAAGAATAATAGTATGAGGATAGCTCAGTAGGAAAATTCGGTGGAAAAAAGACTGAGTAGCTTGGTTTTGTGGGAGACCAATCAAACTTCAAGACAAAAGTTTGTATCACTTACGTGAGCCGCAGGTGTCCTCTTGAATAGCGGAAGGTGCCTCAGCCTAGATACCTTCTCAGTGGGTCTTAGCAGCCCAGGCATAATTAGTAAGCATGGTGGGTTCCTCGCTCCAGATGGAGACTGAGCTGGAAGTTAAAGGGAAGAATGACAAGGAACTTTATGAACTGGAGCTGTAAGTTAACTCTTTGACAGAGAGGCGAGATGGTGGTGGAGGACAGCCCCCAGTGAAATCAGAGGTGAGCACAAAGCAATACAGTAGGCAGACTCTGGTTTTTGGGAGATGCTCAAGAATATCGGGTGGACTCCTGAGGCTCGATCCGCATTTGCGTATGCGAGCCTCCTTCCTCATGACCTTTGTCCAGAGTGGAATGCCTCACGGCTCGGCACATCATCAGTGCATGCTCAGTCGCGATATCAGTACATGATCAGACACGTGATCACTGACTGCACAGTCAGGTGATCAGCGCCTCTCAGTCACGTGATCACCGTATGTTCCTGATTAAACACGTGATCAGTGCCGGATCAGCCACGTCATCAGTGCATGCGCAGTCAGGTGGTCAGTTCCTGATCAGCCACGTGATCAGTGCGTGCACAGTCCCATGATCAGCGCCTGTCAGTCACTGATCATTGCCTGAGAAACACGTGATCAGTGCACGATGAGCCATGTGATCTGTGCCTGATCAGCCACGTCCTCAGTGCATGCGAAGTCACGGGATCAGTGCATGATAGCCACGTGATCAGTGCATGCTCAGTCACGTGATCTGGACTTGATCAGCCACTTGATCAGCGGCTGCAGAGTCACGACATTCGGGCCTGCTGAGCTGCGTGATTCCTGCCGGCTCATCTGCAGGACAATTGCCAGCTGAGCTGCGAGATTCCTGTCGGCTCATCTGCTTGAAAATTGCCACCTGAGCTGGGTGATTCCTGCCTGGCCACCTGCTTGACTATTGCCAGTTGAGCAGCATGATTCGTCACTGCTGAGCTCCATGCTTATTGCCTGCTGATTGCGTGGTTCGTGTTTGCTCAGCTCTTTGAGTATTGCCTCCTGAGGTCCCTGTTCGGGTGCCACCTGCCGGGGACCAGCCCCAGCTGATCCAGGTGTATTCAAAGCAGAGATGGCCTGGCGACTATTTTTATGCTAATCAGAGATGTCAAGAATAATAGTATGAGGATAGCTCAGTAGGAAAATTCGGTGGGAAAAAGGACTGAGTAGCTTGGTTTTGGCGGGGAGACCAATCAAACTTCAAGACAAAGTTTGCACCACTTACGTAGTCCGCAGGCACCCTGTCGAATAGCGGAAGGTGCCTCACCTAGACACCTTCTCGAGTGGGTCTTGCAGCCCAGGCATAAATAGTAAGCGTGGTGGGTTCCGAGCTCCCAGATGGAGACTCAGCTGGAAGTTAAAGGGAAGAATGACAAGGAACTTTATGAACTGGAGCTGTAAGTTAACTCTTTGACAGAGAGGCGAGATGGTGGTGGGGACAGCCCCAGTGAAATCAGAGGTGAGCACAAAAGCAATACAGTAGGCAGACTCTGGTTTTTGGGGAGATGCTCAAGAATATCCGGGTGGACTCCTGAGGCTCGATCCGCATTTGCGTATGCGAGCCTCCTTCCTCATGACCTTTGTCCAGAGTGGAATGCCTCCCGGCTCGGCACATCATCAGTGCATGCTCAGTCACGATATCAGTACATGATCAGACGCGTGATCACTGACTGCACAGTCAGGTGATCAGCGCCTCTCCATCACGTGATCACCGTATGATAAACACGTGATCAGTGAGCGACCAGCCACGTGATCACTGCATGCGCCAGTCAGGTGGTCAGTTCCTGATCAGCCACGTGATCAGTGCGTGTACAGTCCCATGATCAGCGCCTGTCAGTCACTGATCATTGCCTGAGAAACACGTGATCA
>NW_027218563.1:0-19791 GCF_027580195.1 Bos mutus
AAATCTCAGACTAGATTTCTTTTTTAATTTTTCTCTTCATGCAAGTCAACCATAGTGTCTAGTGCTGAAACAGGAAGAACTTTTATGTTCACTTGATCTTTTATGTAGACTAATTATAGACCAACTTAAACTAAACCAGAGTTGTTACTGCTTAACAATCCTGTCCAGGTCCAATCTCAGACTAATCAAATAGAAATTTCTTAGGGGTGGAAGGAAGAAAGAGAAGGTAAAACTATGAATCAGTAATTTAAAATATATTCTCAAGTGATTATACTGTGCCATAGTGCTCCTGTCTCAGTTATGTCCCACTCTTGCATGCCCCCATGGACTGCAGCCCACCAGGCTCTTCTGTCCATGGGATTTTCCAGACAAGAATACTGAAGTGGTTGCCATTTTCTTTCCTCCTCTGGGGATCTTCCCAACCCCAGGATTAAATCCTGGTCTCTAGCATTGCAGGCAGATTCTTTATCTCTGAACCATCAGGGAAGTTGATTATACTGTACAACCCAGAATTAAGAAATGCAGTCTTAGGCTGGCTGACTTCTCCATGCTTCCTATCCCTTATCTGTCCGCTCCTGTTAAGCACTCAAATTAAGGTGACCTGGAAGGGAGTGTATTGTTCAAGGAGCCTCTTATCAAACCAGCCACTTCTTATCAAAAGAAATATTTTGAACTCTGTTCCTCTCAAGAGTTTCAATCACAATTGAGTTTTCTTGATTCTTGTCACTATCTTCATAGGTATAAAGACACTGGTACCTCACTCAAAAATGTGCTGTATGTCACTAAAAATCATGAGGGTAGTTAATGTATAATTAGTCTTTGAGCAAAGGTAGGGCTTAGTACTTTGCCCTAAGCCTGCACAGGGCAAGTTACATTTTGAATCCATTTGTAAGACTTGCAGTTTGGACCTCAAAGCCCTGTTAACTAAAAAATTTATTCACAATGTAAAGTTGAGAGTTATGAGTTTTTAAAATTAATTTATTTATTTTAATTGGAGGCTAATTATTTTACAATATTGTGGTGGGTTTTGCCATACATTGACATGGATCAGCCATGGGTGTACAGGTGTCCCCCATCCTGAACCCCCATTCCACCTCCCTCCCCACCTCATCTCTCAGGGTTGCCCCAGTGCACTGGCTTCAAGTGTCCTGTTTCATGCATCAAACTTGGACTAGTGATCTATTTCACATATGATAATATACATGTTTCAATGCTATTCTCTCAAATCGTCACATCCTCACCTTCTCCCACAGAGCCCAAAAGTCTGTTCTTTATATCTGTGTCTCTTTTGCTGTCTCACATATAGGGTCATCATTGCCATTTTTCTAAATTCCATATATATGTGGTAATATACTGTATTGGTGTTTTTCTTTCTGACTTACTTCACTCTGTATAATAGGCTTCAGTTTCATCCACTTCATTAGAACTGATTCAAATGCATTCTTTTTAATAGCTCAGTAATATTCCATTGTGTATATGTGCCACAGCTTTCTTATCCATTTGTCTGCCAGTGAACATCTAGGTTGCTTCCATGTCCTAAATATTGCAAACAGTGCTGTGATGAACACTGGGGACACGTGGCTCTTTTAATTCTGGTTTCCTTGGTGTGTATGCCCAGCAGTGGGATTGCTGGGTCATATGGCAGTTCTATTTCCAGATTTGTAAAGAATCTCCATACTGTTCTCCATAGTGGCTACACTAGTTTGCATTCCTACCAACAGTACAAGAGGGTTCCCTTTTCTCCACACCCTCTCCAGCATTCATTGTTTGTAGACTTTTTGATAGCAGCCCTTCTGGAGATGGTACCTCATTGTGGTTTTGATTTGCATTTCTCTGATAACGAGCGATGTTGAGCATCTTTTCATGTGTTTGTTAGCCTTCTTTGGCCTATTTTTTTATTGGTTTGTTTATTTTTCTGTTATTGAGCTGCATGAGCTACTTATGTATTTTTGAGGTTAATTCTTTGTCAATTGCTTCATTTGCTATTATTTTCTCCCATTCTGTATCCCAAGGCAGTCTTTTCACCTTGCTTATAGTTTCCTTCATTATGCACGAGCTTTTAAGTTTAATTAGGTCCCATTTGTTTATTTTTGCTTTTATTTCCAATATTCTGGGAGATGAATCATAGAGGATCCTGCTGTGATTTATGTCAGAGTGTTTTGCCTATGTTTTCCTCTAGGAGTTTTAGAGTTTCTGGTCTTACATTTAGATCTTTAATCTATTTTGAGTTTATTTTTGTGTGTTGTGTTAGTAAGTGTTCTGCTGCTGCTGCTGCTAAGTCACTTCAGTCGTGTCCGACTCTGTGAAACCCCATGGACTGCAGCCTACCAGGCTTCTCTGTCCATGGGATTCTCCAGGCAAGAACACTGGAGTGGGTTGCCATTTCCTTCTCCAATGCAGGAAAGTGGAAAGTGAAAGTGAAGTCACTCAGTCGTGTCCTACTCTTAGGGACCACATGGACTGCAGCCTACCAGGCTCCTCCATCCATGGGATTTTCCAGGCAACAGTACTGGAGTGGGGTGCCATTGCCTTCTCCAGTAAGTGTTCTAGTTCCATTCTTTTACAAGTGGTTGACCAGTTTTCCCAGCACTACTTGTTAAGGAGATTGTCTTCTCCATTGTATATTCTTGCCTCCTTTGTCAAAGATAAGGTGTTCATAGGTGCATGGATTTATCTCTGGGCTTTCTATTTTGTTCCACTGATCTATATTTCTGTCTTTGTGCCAGTACCATACTCTTTTGATGACTGTGGCTTTGTAATATAATCTGAAGTCAGGCAGGTTGATTCCTCCCATTTAATTCTTCTTTCTCAAGACTGCTTTGGGTACTCAAGGTTTTTTCTATTTCCATACAAATTGTTAAATTATTTGTTCTACTTTTGTGGAAAATGCCATTGGTACCTTGATAGAGATTGAATTGAATCTGTAGATTGCTTTGATTATGAAATAAAGATTACATTTTCACTGTATAGATTCTTCTGATCCATGAACATGGTATATGTCCATCTATTTGTATCCTCTTTGATTTCTTTCATCAGTGTTTTATAGTTTTCTATATATAGGTCTTTTGTTTCTTTAGGTAGATTTATTCCTAAGAATTTTATTCTTTTTGTTGCAATGGTGAATGGAATTGTTTCCTTAATTTTTCTTTCTGTTTTCTCATTGTTAGTTTATAGGAATGCAAGAGATTTCTGTGTATTAATTTTATATCCTGCAACTTTACTATATTCACTGATTGGCTCTAGTAATTTTCTAATGGTGTATTTAGAGTTTTCTATGTAGAGGATCATATCATCTGCAAACAGTGAGAGTTTTACTTTTTTGACCGATATACTGAGGACTTCAAGACTGGAGGGACAGCATCTCAAGTAACTTTGAGAGAACTGCTCCAAGGAGGTGAGAGGGGAAGCTAAGATATTTAGGAGTGTTACAACAAAGGACAGGTAGTAGGAACAAAAGGCTACTCTTTTTTTTTTTTTTTCTTTTTTTTTTAATTTAAAAAAATTTTTTTATTTATTTTTTTTTTTAATTTCAGGTATACACTTAATAAAAGAAAACTAGACATCTCAAGTTAAAGAATTTAGCACTTTTTTTTTTTTTTTCCCTATGGGAAGAAGCAAGAGTCTGGGCTCACTGAAATCATTTCTTTGATATGTACCTCAACTATCTGGGGCCAGTATCCTGTGTTATCTCACCCTAAGTTCCCTCAGGGCTCATTGTAAGGAATGGATACAGTCTGATGGCTGCTAGGTTGGCAGGTACTCTTTGTACTCCTGGGGACAGGAGTACATCAAGGCTGTATATTGTAACCCTGCTTGTTTAACTTATATACAGAATACATCATGAGAAATGTTGGACTGGATGAAGCACAAACTGGAATCAAGACTGCCAGGAGAAATATCAATAACCTCAGATATGCAAATGACACCACACTTATGGCAGAAAACAAAGAAGGACTAAAAAGCCTGTTGATGAAAGTGAAAGAGAAGACTGAAAAAGTTGGCTTAAAACTCAATATTCAGAAAACTAAGATCATGGCATCCAGTCCCATCTCTTCATGGCAAATAGATGGAGAAACAATGGAAACAGTGAGAGACTTTATTTCCCCAGACTCCAAAATCACCGCAGATGATGACTGCAGCCATGAAATTAAAAGACGCTTGCTCCTTGGAAGAAAATTTATGACCAGCTTAGATAACATATTAGAAAGCAGAGACATTACTTTGCTAACAAAGTCAAAGCTGTGGTTTTTCCAGTAGTCATATATGGATGTGAGAGTTGGACTACAAAGAAAGTCGAGCATCGAAAAATTGATGCTTTTGAATTGTGGTGCTGTAGAAGACTCTTGAGAGTCCCTTGGACAGCAAGGAGATCCAGCCAGTCCATCCTAAAGGAAATCAGTCCTGAATATTCATTGGAAGGACTGATGCTGAAGCTGAAACTCCAATACTTTGGCTACTTGATGCAAAGAACTGACTCATTGGAAAAGATCCTGATGCAGGAAAGGATTGAAGGCAGGAGGAGAAGGGGATGAGATGAACTGAACTCTTTGTTTCCTTAGTTCCCTCAGGGCTGACCAGCTAATCTGTGCTGCAATAGATGATGAGTGTGGCAGCCTTTGTTACTAAAATGCTGGCAATATTTTATTCCTCACTTTGAAACTTGCTTAAGTATGTAATAATCTCAGTTAAAGATTTAGGTTTTCATTTCCTAAAAAGTTTGAGGTTTGATCAGGGTATAAATGACATTCAGCTTTAAGAAAAAAAAAAAATAGACTTACAAATTCATCTAATCTAAACCTTGATGTTAATGTTAAAGGATCATCAAATTGCCAACATCCACTGGATCATCAAAAAAGCAAGAGAGTTCCAGAAAAACATCCATTACTGCTTTATTGACTATGCCAAAGCCTTTGACTGTATGGATCACAATAAACTGTAGAAAATTCTGAAAGAGATGGGAATACCAGACCACCTGACCTGCCTCTTGAGAAACCTGTATGCAGGTCAGGAAGCAACAGTTAGAACTGGACATGGAACAACAGACTGGTTCCAAATAGGAAAAGGAGTACGTCAAGGCTGTATATTGTCACCCTGCTTATTTTCCTTCTATGCAGAGTACATCATGAGAAACACTGGACTGGAAGAAGCACAAGCTGGAATCAAGGTTGCCAGGAGAAATATCAATAACCTCAGATATGCAGATGACATCACCCTTATGGCAGAAAGTGAAGAGGAACTAAAAAGCCTCTTGATGAAAGTGAAAGAGGAGAGTGAAAAAGTTGGCTTAAAGCTCAACTTTCAGAAAACGAAGATCATGGCATCTGGTCCTATCACTTCATGGCAAATAAATGGGTAAACAGTGGAAACAGTGTCAGACTTTATTTTTCTGGGCTCCAAAATCACTGCAGATGGTGACTGCCACCATGAAATTAAAAGACGCTTACTCCTTGGAAGAAAAGTTATGAGCAACCTAGATAGCATATTAAAAAACAGAGACATTACTTTGCCAACAAAGGTCAGTCTAGTCAAGGCTATGGTTTTTCCAGTGGTCATGTATGGATGTGAGCGTTGGACTGTGAAGAAAGCTGAGCGCTGAAGAATTGATGTTTTTGAACTGTGCTGTTGGAGAAGACTCTTGTGAGTCCCTTGGACTGCAAGGAGATCCAACCAGTCCATTCTAAAGGAGATCAGCCCTGGGTGTTCTTTGGAAGGAATGATGCTGAAGCTGAAACTCCAGTACTTTGGCCCCCTCATGCGAAGAGTTGACTCATTGGAAAAGACTCTGATTCTGGGAGAGATAGGGGGCAGGAGGAAAAGGGGATGACAGAGGATGAGATGGCTGAATGGCATCACCAACTCAATGGCTGTGAGTTTGAGTGAACTCCGGGAGTTGGTGATGGACAGGGAGGCCTGGTGTGCTGCAATTCATGGAGTCGCAAAGAGTCGGACATGACTGAGCGACTGAACTGAACTGAAACCTTAATGTTAACATTAAAGGGTCACCAGGTTGCACCTCTCCAATCAGATGTCAAAGTCCATAGAAGCGTTTTGCAAATCACAGTTTGTGGACCTGTTCTGCATGGTGCATGCTCAGATGCTTTAGTCATGGCTGATTCTTTGCAACTCCAAGGGCTGTAGCCCACCAGACTCCTCTGTCCAAGGCATTCTCTAGGCAAGAATACTGGAGTGAGTTGCCATGTCCTTCTCCAGAGGATCTTCCAGACCCAGGGATCAAACCCATGTCTCCTGCATTGCAGGCAGATTCTTTACTGACTGAACTACCAGGGAAGCCTCTAAACCACCACTAAATGACATTTATTTTTTAATGCTAGTTGCTTTTCATTTGCTAAGGCATATCCAGCTGTTTTTGCAACCCAATGGACTGTAACTCCTCATGCTCCTCTGTCTGTGGGATTTCCCAGACAAGAATACTGGAGTGGGTTGGCATGCCTTCTTCCAGGGGATTTTCCTGGCCCAGGGATCAAACCTGCATCTTCTGTGTCTCCTGCATTGCAGACGACACTGAGCTACCAGGGAAGCCCTGTGGACCTGTTCTGACTCACTGTAAACTTTAGTGTAGTTCACAACCAAGATTTTTCATATTTTAAAAGGGGTATAGGCTGAGGGGGTGGGGCAGGTGAAATACATGACACAGACTACATGTGACCTCCAAAACCTAAAATATTTACTTTATGGCCCTTTGTAGAATAAGCATGCTGATTTCTAGTCCATAGGATTGATATTGAGGTGTGCAATGCATACTTGGCAGCTTTATAAAGTCTCCATGGTGCCTAAACATTTCATATTTTGTCCAAAACAGTTACTTCTTTTAGCTTTTCCTTTCAGTCTTTGTTTATATTTGATACATGTCTCCCTGTTTCTGTTTTTAAATAATATGAATTATTTTTAGCAGGATAACCTAACCTACAATATTTCTATTTATTTATTCATCTATTTTCTTTAAAGTGATGTCTTATTTTTCTCTCCCGTGTAGCAAAAAGCTCTGCTCAAAGATTAAAAAGTATGCTATTGTTCAGTCACTAAGTGGTGTCTGACTCTTTGTGACCCCATGGACTGCAGCACACCAGGCTCTTATGTCCTTCACTATCTCCCAGAGTTTGCTCAAATTCATGCCCATTGACTTGCTGATGCTATTCAACCCTCTCATCCTCTGTCACCCTCTTCTCCTTTTGCCTTCAGTCTTTCCCAGCATCAGGATCTTTTCCAATGAGTTGGCTCTTTGCATCAGGTGGCCAAAGTATTAGAGCTTCAGCTTCAGCATCAGTCCTTCTAATGAATATTTAGGGTTGATTTCCTTTAGGGTTAACTGGTTTGATCTCCTTGCAAGGAGATCTCTCAAGAGTCTTCTTCAGCACCACAAGGGACTCTCAAGAGTCTTCTTCAGCACCACAATTCAAAAACATCAATTCTCTGGGCACTCGGCCTTCTTTATGGTCCAATTCTCACACTTATACATGACACATAAATAAAACATACTGCAAAATATAGATTACACGTTAGCTTTTTGTGTATATCTGTGTGATCTCTGACATATGGCAACACTGGATTGGATTCCAGATTTACCAATCACGTGTGATCCCTCCTGGAAACATGAGGCACATACATCAGTAAACGAAGGATGTCACTGTCATCAGTGATTGCAGCCACAACCAATCAATGTTGAGTTGGTGAGCCCTGAAAGAAGTCAGGAAAGAAGACCTGTCATCTAGCAGCCATCAGACTTCCTAAAGCTTCCCAGAGACTCAGTAGTAAAGAATCCACCTGCCATTGCAGGAGCTGTAGGAGACCTTTGTTTGATCCCTGGTTGGGAAGATCCCCTGGAGGAGGAAAGGCAACCCACTCGCGTATTATTGCCAGTATGTTCCCATAGGCAGAGAAGCTTGGTGGGCTACAGTCCATGAGGTCTCAAAGAGCCAAACATGACTGAGGGGTTGAATATACACAGCAGCCATCAGACAGCAGCCACTCCCCATGGTGAACTCTAAAGGGACTCAGGGTATGAAAACACAGGATAGAGGCCCCACATAGCTGAGGTGCGTATCAAAGGAATGATTTCAGTGAACCCAGACTCTTCCCACACACATGGAAAGCACTAAATTCCTTGAGATGTCTTGTTGTTGTTGTTTAGTTGCTCAGTTGTGTCTAACTCTTTGCGTCCCCATGGACTGCAGTATCCCAGGCTTCCCTGTCCTTTACCATCTTTACCCTGTCCTTTACCCAGCATCAGGGTCTTTCCCAGAAAGTCCACCTTTTGCATCAAGTGGCCACAGTATTGGCCAGTTCAGCTTCAGCATCGGTCCTACCAATGAATATTCAGGATTTATTTCCTCTAGGATTGACTAGTTTGATCTCCTTGCAGTCCAAGGGACTCCCAAGAGTTTTCTCCAACACCACAGTTCAAAAGCATCAGTTCTTCAGTGCTCATCCTTCTTTATGGTCCAACTCTCACATCCATATACGACTACTAGAAACCAAATAGCTTTGACTCTGTAAATCTTTGTTGGCAAAGTAATGTCTCTGTTTTTTAATGAACTGTCTAGTTTTCTTTTATTAACAGTAGTTTTCTGTTCCTACTACCTGTCCTTTGTTGCAAAACTCCTGTATATCCAGACTCCCCCCTCACTTCCTTGGAGAAGTTTTCTCAGGGTTACTTGAGATGTTGACTCCCAGCCTTGAAGTCCGTAGTAAGTCTTCTGAATAAAACATAGCTCTCAACTTTTTGGTCGTGCATATTTTTTTTTAGTCGACAAAAGGAGTACCAGAATAAACATATATTTGGGAATTAGATTATATAGACACACCTAGGAAGGTTTGGCATTCCAAAAACCACAGAAGTTCTTGAATATGAAATCTCTGTGTGATGTGTATAGAGGTTTGGTTCTTCAGGCTATGTGAAAATAGGTGTATATATATATATATATATATATATAGACTGGAAAATATACCCAGTAATCTGGACCTTCTTCATCTCTTTTCCAACCAAAAAGGCTTTGAGTCTATAGACAATATAGGATTCAGGAAGCCTTTTCGTATGTCAGCAACTGCTCTGTACTCCTTACAAGTGTACAGGGCACAGGTGGTGCCTGTCATTATAAAAGGATATTTATGAGTATATGCAACCTTAACAACATATATACTCAACCATAATTCAAAGAAGTTAAAAAATTCTTATATTTAATTTAAGCATCACCTAGACTCTGCAGTTTTTATTAGGTCTCAATTGATGATCATAGATGTTTTTCACATTTTTAAAATAACAATGCTTCAGCATGTGGTTGTGAAGTTGTACAACTTTAATTCTTGTTCCACTTATGAGGTTCTTTATTGCCCACAGATGATTCAACCTTTCCCTTGTTCCCTAAGGGAGAATTCTGTCTGCTTTCCAATACCCTCCAAAGAGGAGTTTCTCATTCATCCCCTTATTTTTCTCTTTCCTGTCATTACCCAGACACCTAACTACTGGGGTCCAGCCCCAGTGGATCTAGGGAATTCAAAGGGGAGACGGCTTCAGCGATCAGGATACGATAAATTAAAGATATAAAGAGTGGTTAAATAGGGATAGCTCAGTGAGAAAACTCAGTGGAGAAAAGAGGCTGAATAACTTGGTTTACGTGGAAAGCTAATAAAATTCCAAAATAAGGAATTTGCGTCACCTACGTAGGCCGCAGGCATCCTCCCATTCTCCCGAAGGAGAGAAGACACTAAGGCCTCCCCAGTCGGATCTTAGAAGCCCAGGCAAAATTAGTAGGCTTGACGAGCCTCCACGCTCCAGATGGGAATTCAGCCAGAAGGTGAGAGAAAGTACGACATGGGGAGACCAAGCTTCGGTGAATCAAGGCCCGCACTTTATTTTCCAAAGTAGTTTTTATACCTTAAGTTATGCATAGAGGATAATGGGGGAAGGGGTAGAGTCATGCAGTAAGCCAGGCTTTCTTCTTGCAAACTTATCATATACAAAAGTTTAGGTGATTTACATCATCTTTTGGCCAGGAGGCCTGTCAACATTTTAAGATCCTTTCTTCAGAAAACTTATTTTTCTCTAAAGGTGATTATTCTAAAGTCAGGCACCACCCTCCAAAAACATTAGATAAAGTTGCATTCCTATAGGGCAAAGGTGCGGTGGGCTATAACAAAAAAAGAATTAACTCAAGGGTCCAAGGTTACAAACATTAAAGCTACTATTTACATTTCTAAACACCAATTATATTAATCAATACACTCTCAGGGACACAGTAGGTAAGGGATATGGAAACTTAGCAGCAAACATTGGCCCAACAAGTGAAAAACCCTTCACCAATACAATTTTTAATCAATCTTTTAACTGCTCAAAGGAATCTGTATTTAGCCAGTTTAGAACATCTCATGCCTCTCACAGTTGGGAGGCTCTGAACAATCACATGTGGCTGGAAGAACCTGTTCAGGCAGGCTAGAGGACTTTCAAAGGAGTTTGTAGGTTAAAACACTCTTGTCACACCCAGGAACTTTATCAACTGGAGCTGTAAGTTAACTATTTTTCAGACAGAAGTGGTGGGGGACAGCCCCCCATAAAATCAGAGGTGTAGGTGAGAGCACAAAGCAGAAAGTAGGCAGACTCTGGTTTTGGGGGTAGATGCTCGAGAATTTCCAGAGGGACTCCTGAGGCTCGATCCCGCCTTTGCATATGCCGAGCCTCTTTCCTCATGACCTTTGCCACGGGCGGAGTTCCTCACGCTGGCTCCCGGCACCTAACAGCCCTTCTTATGAAACATTTCCTTCCCATGCACTCCAGTCTCTTGGCTTCCTCCTGCCAATCCCTTCTTTCTTAGAGATATTTTTCTTTCCTCATGGTACATCTTATTTTATTGATGAGTTTTAAGCAGAGCATTATTTTAATTACCATATAGTATATGCTCATGAGAATGTATTAGTTAATTCTTTCCTCCCATTCACACCAGGTAAAAACACACCAGAAACAGTTTGCTCATTGTTTTCTTCATTTTGGCTTTGTTTGAGAAATGTTTTTTAATACAGGTACTTAGGTCTTAGGCTTATTTACTTACAGTACAATCTACAAACATAAAAGGGCGTTATCCAATAGAAATTATATCAGCTTTTACCAGTATTGCTGGCAATTGCTCATCTTATAGGGCTTCACTGGGGGTTCAGTGGTAAAGAATCCATCTGCACAAAGCAGAAGACACGGGTTCTATCCCTGGATCAGGAAGTTCCCTTGGAGAAGGGAATGGCAACCCACTCCAGTATTCTTACCATGGGAAATCCCATGGACAGAGGAGCCTGGCAGGCTACAGTCCACGGGGTTGCAAAAGAGTTGGTCACAACTTAGTGACTGAAGAACAAGCCCATCTTATAAGGATCTTCATTCCTTCTGACTTTTCTCCACACTTTCTCCCTTCCACCCTCTCAAAAGTATTTGTCTAGTCTTTAATTGGTTGCACCAGTTATACTTTTACTTCTATTTTGTTAAGTATATTAATTTTGATATTTCCCCTGTGCAAGCAAGAGTCTTTTCACTTAGCTCATATCTGTGCTTAATCCTTCATTTGTGTCTGACTCTTTGCAGTCCCATGGATTATAGTCCACCAGGCTCCTCTGTCCATGGGATTATCTCCACAAGAATAATGGAGTGGGTTGTCATTTACTTCTCCAGGGAGTCTTCCCAACTCAAGGATCAAACCTTCATCTCTTGCATTGACACATGTGCATGCTAAGTCACATCAGTCATGTCAGATTCTTTGCAACCCTAAAAGTTCAATGAAATTCTTGTAATGAATATCAAGTGTATTCATTTGTTATGGCTGTTGTAACAAAGAGAACAAACTAAGTGGCTTAAAAAACAAAACTTTGTTGTCTCACAATTGAAGAGGCCAGAAGTTCAAGCTCAAGGTGTTGCAAGGGCCATACTTGCTCTGAAGGTGCTAGGAAAGGATCTCTTCCAAGAAGTTCTACTTGCTTCTGGTGATTTGCCAGCAGTCTTAGATTATGACAATAAAACTCCAAGCCTGACATGATGACATGATGCTTTCTCTATGCACACATGTGTGCTAAGTCGCTTCAGTTGTGTCCAACTCTTTGCTACCCTACGGACTATAGACCTAAGGCTCCTCTGTCCATGGAATTCTCCAGGCAAGAATACTAGAGTAGGTTGCCATGCCCTCCTCCAAGGGATCTTCCCAACCCAGGGATCAAACCCACATCTCCTGTATTGGCAGGCAGATTCTTTACCACAAGTGCCACCTGGGAAGCACCCTATGTACATGTCTGTGTCTAAATTTCCTTTTTTATAAGGACATCCAGCACATTGGATTAAGGACCCACCCTACTCCAGTATGACCTTATCTTTACTGATTACCTCTGAATGACTCTACTTCCAAATAAGCTCATATCATGAATATTGGAGGTTAGCCCATAACATAGGGTATACTGAGATAGCAATAAGAAACAGGGGAATAGAACTGGAATATTTGGATAACTATTTTGAGAGGATTGATTATGAAAAGAAAAATAGGAAAATGTATAGGACCGTATATAATTCATGTTGTGTTATAAATGTTCACAGATCTACAGTAATTTGATAACTAATGATGAAGGAAGCATTGATATGTGAGGCGGTCATCAATCTGTGTTCCAGAGCTTTATTTTGAGAATTAGCCAGTAAGGAGGAAGAAAAAAATCTACTTGTATGTCTTGGGGGAAAATTGTGAACACCACTGAAGTCCAAAATAAACGTTATTCATGAAAAGGTAGGCCCATGAAATACAGCATCAGTCTATTTTCCTTCACCTGGACAGATGGTTAGGTGGCCAGAGGACCAACATCTAAAAAGAGATTTTAGGACAACATAGAATGTGTTCTGGTGAAGGGTGAAAGTGTGAAATCTATCTGTCATGTCATAGAAAGACATATCCCCAGTCTCATAATCCAGGTATACCCCCACACTAAGGGGTTTCCCTCTTACAGTAAGAGGGGTTTCTGGGGCGGTGAGGGCACAGTACGCCCCCTGGTAGAACCTGATGACCCAGAAACCATTCTGTGGGGACATTGGGACCCTTCCCTTCCTTCTTACATTATCACTACAAACTCCCACATCCCAGGAACAGGTGTTCCCAACCTGCACCTCCCAGAAATGCCTCCCTGAGTTGGTGCTCAGTTGACCCAGTGCACAGGAAACAGTGTCGAATCTCTGTGTGGAGCTGGGAAGATCTTTATGCTTGTTTTGCCAGGTAACTCATTTCCCTTCTTCAGATAGGAGAAGAACAAGATGAGCAGTGGCTGCATCCAGGGTCACATTTGCTGCAAAGACAAGTGGACCATCATGTTTCTGGGAAGGGTCTCAGTAGACCTAGGCCAGAGGGTTCTCATTCTGTGAGGACTCCTCTGACTCTGGGTAGATACAGCTCACTTCCACTCAACATTCCTCCAGACTGTCCCACAAAGAGCAAGGTCCCTCATGGATCATCACATACTCACTAGATTTGAATTCTTTCTTCCAATCTATAAGGAACAAGTGAACATGAGAACCTACCATATGAAAAACACAGCTGCCTGTCTGTCCAAAATACAATGAGTTTAAACTACCTAGGATTAATTAAAGAATAATAGCAACCAAAGAAATACTTTTTAATAACTTGAACTTCAGTTTACAATCCAATAAATTATGTCTTACTTGAGACCTGATCCATCCCTAGCCCACTCAGAGGGGTAGACATTCTTGCAGGATAAATATCTAGAATCTACTTATAGTGTTAGAGAGGAAATAAGGAACATGGCATGTCTGAACAAATAATTTATTTTTCAAGTCAGTTTCCACATCATTTAACTGATGAAAACCACTTTACATATGCTCAGGACACAATGTAATATTCAATTAAAGACAAACAAAAGAAACTGTTAAAATTTAATGTTTCAAACACATTAATATCTGTTAATGAGTAATCTATGGAATTCATCCTACGCATACTTTGGAGTTTCTTTAATTTTCAGTATACTATTTTGTATACTGTAGGTGTTCATTTAAATATCTTTGATAGTAGGATGTTCTTCATCAGAGTCCATATCACTCACCAGGATATAATGGTGCATTCCTCCAGCCTGGAAAAGAACAAATAGGAAATCCTTTACCTTTTTCCTTTACTGTTTTTCTCTTGTCATTTTCATCCCTTCCTGTCTTTGTCCCATTCTTTTGAATTCCTTGGACTTCCTCTTTCTATCGTGCATCACCTTTATATTCCATTTTCTTTCAGATGTGATAATAAAAATTAGTATCATGTAAGTGTAAGACAGAATTATAGAAGAAACAAAATGTGATAGGGACAGAGTTGGAGCATCACAGAGAGAGCATGAAATAAAGACAAGACAGGAAGGAGAAGGGGAAGAATATGCTGAATAACTCCTCATTTACATTTCAGAGATAATTCATCAAAATTACAGATTTATGGGCTTCCCTGATGGCTCAGACAGTAAAGAATCCGCCTGCAATGTGGGAAACCTGGGTTTGATCCCTGGGTTGGGAAGATCCCCTGGAGGAGGGCATGGCAGCCCACTCCAGTATGCTTACCTGGAGAATCCCCATGGACAGAGAAACCTGGCGGGCTACAGTCCATGAGGAAAACAAAGAGTCAGACATGACTGAGTGAACAAGTACAGAACAGCACAGAGACAGAAAAATAAATGCTTCTTTGCTGACTGTAGACATTTTAATGTTTATTCCCATATCTTATCCTATTGCTATAGAGACAGGACCCAAGAGAGAAGAAAGGATGAAACTTTCTGAGAGATAACCATTTCAGTTCAGTTCAGTTCAGTTCAGTTTAGTCGCTCAGTTGTGTCCGAGTCTTTGCGACACCCTGGATCACAGCACAC
This sequence comes from Bos mutus, assembly GCF_027580195.1. NCBI lineage: Eukaryota > Metazoa > Chordata > Mammalia > Artiodactyla > Bovidae > Bos > Bos mutus. Next base: position 14,881 of record NW_027218563.1, read on the forward strand.
CAGGCCTCTCTGGCCATCACCAGCTTCTGGAGTTTTCAAACTCATGTCCATTGAGTCAGTGATGCCATCCAACCATCTAATCCTCTGTCATCCTCTTCTCCTTTCACCTTCAATCTTTCCCAGCATCAGTGTCTTTTCAAATGAGTCAGCTCTTTGCATCAGGTAGCCAAAGTATTGGAGTTTCAGCTTCAACATCAGTCCTTCCAATGAATGTTCAGGACTAATATTCTTTAGGATGGACTGGTTGGATCTCATTGCCTGTTTACCCACCATGTGTGAACTGAACCATCCTCCTATCTGAGAGAAAACACACAAACAGGCATATATATGACAGGATTTCTTAACAATATAAGGAAGATGCAATTAAAGCCATACATCTGCAAACAGTTTTGTCTGCATATTTGTCAAGTAATGCATATTTTTAAAATAATCAGAGGAATCTCTAAACTCTATTCTAAATGAAAAATTCACTTCAATTTGAAGAGAACTATCTGATCCATAGGGTTGTGATAATGTAAACAGTTCACACAGTGGGGTACTAAAAAAATATTGTAGGAATACCTCATAAAATAGCCTTAGACTGTAGAAATAAATTGTCATTGAAGTTTACTTGAGCAAAAAATGCAATATAAAATATCCAAAGGAAGAGTAATTTCTTGAATTATTGTTTGAATTTAAATAAAAATGAATAATAACTAAGGTTGGGAAGAGAAAATAAGTAGGCAAAATCAGGAAAAATATTTATAGACATTGGATCATCTGAGAGTATAATGCTCAAAATTCTCTAAGCCAGGCTTCAACAGTACATGAACTATGAATTTCCAGATGTTCAAGCTGGATTTAGAAAAGGCAGAGGAACCGGAGATCAACTTGCCAACATCTTTTGGATTATCAAAAAAGCAAGAGAGTTCCAGGAAAACATCTACTTCTGCTTTACTGACTACACCAAAGTCTTTAACAGTGTGGATCACCACAAACTGTGGGAAATTCTTAAAGAGATGGGACTACCAGACCACCTTACCTGCCTCCTGAGGAATTTGTATGCAGATCAAGAAGCAACAGTTAGAACTGGACATGGAACAACAGACTGGTTCCAAATCGGGAAAGGAGTATGTCAAGGCTGTATATCGTCACCCTGAGAGTATTTAATTTCTTTGCAGAGTACATCGTGTGAAATGCCAGGCTGGATGAACACAAGCTGGAATCAAGATGGCTAACCCTAACCCTAACCCTAATCCTAATTTCAATTAGCAGAAATATCAGTAACCTCAGATATGCAGACGACACCACCCTTATGGCAGAAAGCAAAGAAGAACTAAAAGAGCCTTTTGATGAAAGTGGAAGAGAGTGAAAAAGCTGGCTTAAAAATCAACATTCAGAAAACTAAGATCATGGCATCCGGTCCGATCTCTTCATGGCAAATAGATGGGGGAAACAATGGAAACAGTGGGAGACTTTATTTTGGGGGGCTCCAAAATCACTGCTGATGGTGACTGCAGCTATGAAATTAAAAGATGCTTGATCCTTGGAAGAAAAGCTATGACCAACCTAGAGAGCATACTAAAATGCAGAGACATTACTTTGCCAACAAAAGTCCGTATAGTTTCAAAGCTATGGTTTTTCCAGTAGTCACGTATGAATGTGAGAGTTGAACTATAAAGAAAGCTGAGTGCCAAAGAATTGATACTTTTGAACTGTGGTGTTGGAGAAGACTCTTAAGAGTCCCTTGGACTGCAAGGAGATCCAACCAGTTCATCCTAAAATAAATCAGTCCTGAATATTCATTGGAAGGACTGATGCTGAAGCTGAGATGCCAATACTTTGGCCACCTGATGTGAGGAACTGACTCACTGGAAAAGATCCTGATGTTGGGAAAGATTGAAGGCAGTAGGAGAAGGGGATGACAGAAGATGAGATGGTTGGATGGCCTTACCGACTTGATGGACGTGAGTTTGAGTAAGCTCCGGGAGTTGGTGATGGATGGGGAGGCCAGGCGTGCTGCAGTCCATGGGGTCACAAAGAATCAGACACAACCGAGCGACTGAACTGAACTATGGTCAGAGTATGGTCAAGAAAAGTGGACCAAGTCTCAGGTTTACATGTGATATTAGTAATATATATATAAAAGGACAACAACAAGAGATTTATAAGAGACAAAGTATGTAAATCAAAAAGAAAACATGTCTCTCATCAGGTTTGGTGTTTGAACCATTCCTTTAAAACCTGGGATAAAATCTTAAACAAAACCATAGGCATTCTATCTCAGAGGACATGTTGAAGAACCCAAGTTAAAAAAAGCCTTCTATTAAATAGAGAAAACACTATCCTTCTTAGTCCAATCCTCTTCATTGAACCAACCCTATAGTGAAATTATGATAATCATCTGGAAGATAGTACATTAAGGTTGTATTAAAGGAAAATAAGGAAACTAAGAAAAAATATTTATAGGTAATACATCTGCAGAAGAAAAAGATCAGAAAAAAATTACCAATTTCAATCTGAAGTACATCTGAAAATCAAAAACAAAAAATCACATTCGTGTAAATATCATAGACAATCAACAGAAAATAAAAGATGAAAATCTCCAAGTATAGAATTCATAATTCAAAATTTAGAATAAATATGTATTTAATAAAATAATAAAATATTTTTATAGCAAACACTATACATATGACAGATTAAACAAATGTTTTTAAGGTAAAAACATTATTTGTGTAATCATAGATAAATATAGGTATATGTTCTGAAAAGGTCTTTTTAGAAGATGCTGTAACCTGTTGAGAAAGTGAATCAATGTATGTATGGGTACAAACTTTTTACAAGTCTGATGATTTCTAATTCTTTGCATTTAACAAATTTTCAATAAAATTAATTGTTACAAATTCATAGGACTTTTGAAATAACTTTGAAAGCCTGTACACTTTGATTTTATTATCTACTGCAGAAAATTTAAAAATTGAGTGATATGACTCTAACCAAATTTGCTCCACTACTTACAAAATAACTTAGATAATAGTATAAAATTTCTCAGCAAACAAACTTCTTATAAACAAACAGAAAACAAATGGAATAAAATTGATACTGATGCCTGATTCATGCATTTGGGGGAAACATAATTGGTAAAAATGAGTTAATGGAGGAAAAAATACTAGGATTACATGAGCAAAGTGTTAGAAAGCTGTGCTTTATATATTTGTTTTATCTTCTTTCTGTAATGTGATTCCAGACTTGATTGAAGTCCCTTAAATTTTCATGCACATTTCAAGAGATTAGCTCATTTCCAGAATTGAAATTTTATTAAAAGACAGCATGTGAGGGCCCTTAGAATTTATAGAATTCAAGTTTTTATGTACCAGGTACACTTTTACTTGTCCTACATTATTGGAGAAAACCTCTCTGGCAGTGTTACATCCACTACGTGGTCTTTTCTGATTTCTCCTTGGTTTACTAGACTAAAACATCAATCTGTATTCCAAGTTGTAACTTTCCTAAATTTAGATGCCTTTTAGGATATAATTCCTCACTTTAAAAGAAAGGAAACTAATGTAATCTCATATACCTTCCAGTAAGGTAGAACTCATTTCTTTAAATCAAATAACAAGAAAGTAATAGAAGGTGTTATGTGGTAGTGAAGAGAGATCTGTGTCAAATGAGACTATCTTGATGAAAACTGGTCAGAATTTGAAATGCTCGAACTTGACATATATCTTCATAAAAAATTCTTTTCATGGAAATTATTAAAGCAGAGACTTCACTTTGTTAATAAAGTTCTGCATAGTCAAAGCTATGATTTTTCCATTAGTAATGCATGCATGTGAGAGTTAGAGCATAAAGAAGGCTGAGCACTGAAGAATTGATGCTTTTGAACTGTGATGCTGGAGAAGACATTTGAGAGTCCCTTGGACAACAAGGAGATCAAACTAGTAATCCTAAAGGAAGTCAACCTTGAATATTCATTGGAAACTGATGCTGAGTCTGAAGCTCCAATAATTTGGCCACCTGATGCAAAGAGCCAACTCACTGAAAAAGACCCTGATGTCGGGAAACATTGAGGGGAGGAGGAGAAGGGGATGACAGAGAATGAGATGGTTGGATGGCATTACCGACTCAATGGACATGAGTTTGAGTAAACTCCAGGAGATAGTAAAGAAAGGCAAGCCTGGTTCACTGCAGTCCATGGAGTCACGAAAAGTTGGACATGACTTAGCGACTGAGCAACAACAATATTCATGGAAAGGCTCTGTCTCCTTGATTGCAATGACTGGAAATATTAAAGAGGTAATAATGCCGTAAATTGAGTAGCAAATGAAGATGGGTAACTTAAGTTGTAAGGAAAGATACTGACATAAAAGCATGTAAAACTGTCTTTGTTTGCATTTAAAGGAGATGATCTTTAAGAGTGGAAGGCAAGGGCATAAGAAATAGATGAGAGAATGACAGTGTACCCAGTGGAATACATTTGGTACTTGCCTTTTTCCTGTTCACTCTCCTTTGAAAAAATAGAAGGAAGAAGTAAGCAATTCATTCCAAACAGAAGCATAATGTTAAGAAGGAAGGAGATCCAAAATTAGGACTTCTTTCATAGTTTACTGTGTGGTATAACTTGATGTATATTTGTGAAAACTGAGGCCATAAATTTCCAAAGGACATTTCACCAATCCGAGGCTGGGCTGTTTTATATCCCTCCACCCTTTTGTACAAAAGGAAATAAATTAGGAAGTAAAACCCTAAGAGGAGATGGGGCAGGAATTTTGGGGGGATGCAAATATCAATCATTAGTCTGTTGTCGGGCCATCCTTTTTCACACTGAAATGCAGATATAGACACATGTAGGACACAGGGGGGCTTCCCAGGTTGCTCAGTGGTAAAGAATCTGCCTGCCAATGCAGGAGACTCGGGTTCAATGCCTGG
>NW_027218564.1:0-14666 GCF_027580195.1 Bos mutus
GCAGCGGCTCAGCTGGCGATTATCAAGCAGATGAGCAGGCAGGTGTCGGCGGCTCAGCTGGCGATTATCAAGCAGATGAGCAGGCAGGTGTCGTGGCTCAGCTGGCGATTATCAAGCAGATGAGCAGGCAGGGCAGGTGTGGCTCAGCTGGATTTAAACGATTATCAAGCAGATGAGCAGGCAGGTGTCTCGCGGCTCAGCTGGCGATTATCAAGCAGATGAGCAGGCAGGTGTCGTGCGGCTCAGCTGGCGATTATCAAAGCAGATGAGCAGGCAGGTGTCGTGGGCTCAGCTGGCGATTATCAAGCAGATGAGCAGGCAGGTGTCGCGCGGCTCAGCTGGTGATTATCAAGCAGATGAGCAGGCAGGTGTCGTCGCGGCTCAGCTGGCGATTATCAAGCAGATGAGCAGGCAGGTGTCGGCGCGGCTCAGCTGGCGATTATCAAGCAGATGAGCAGGCAGGTGTCGCGCGGCTCAGCTGGCGATTATCAAGCAGATGAGCAGGCAGGTGTCGCGGCTCAGCTGGCGATTATCAAGCAGATGAGCAGGCAGGTGTCCTTGCGGCTCAGCTGGCGATTATCAAGCAGATGAGCAGGCAGGTGTCGCGGGGCTCAGCTGGCGATTATCAAGCAGATGAGCAGGCAGGTGTCGCGCGGCTCAGCTGGCGATTATCAAGCAGATGAGCAGGCAGGTGTCGCGTGGCTCAGCTGGCGATTATCAAGCAGATGAGCAGGCAGGTGTCGCGCGGCTCAGCTGGCGATTATCAAGCAGATGAGCAGGCAGGTGTCATGCGGCTCAGCTGGCGATTATCAAACAGATGAGCAGGCAGGTGTCGCGCGGCTCAGCTGGCGATTATCAAGCAGATGAGCAGGCAGGTGTCGCGGCTCAGCTGGCGATTATCAAGCAGATGAGCAGGCAGGTGTCGCGCGGCTCAGCTGGCGATTATCAAGCAGATGAGCAGGCAGGTGTCCGCGGCTCAGCTGGCGATTATCAAGCAGATGAGCAGGCAGGTGTCGCGCGGCTCAGCTGGCGAGTATCAGGCAGATGAGCAGGCAGGTGTCGCGCGGCTCAGCTGGCGAGTATCAGGCAGATGAGCAGGCAGGTGTCGCGTGGCTCAGCTGGCGATTATCAGGCAGATGAGCAGGCAGGTGTCGCGTGGCTCAGCTGGCGATTATCAGGCAGATGAGCAGGCAGGTGTCGCGCGGCTCAGCTGGCGAGTATCAGGCAGATGAGCAGGCAGGTGTCGCGAGGGTCAGCTGCAGATTATGAAGCAGATGAGCAGGCAGGAGTATCGAGGCTCAGCTGGCGATTATCAAGCAGATGAGCAGGCAGGTGTCGCCGGGCTCAGCTGGCGATTATCAAGCAGATGAGCAGGCAGGTGTCGCGCGGCTCAGCTGGCGAGTATCAGGCAGATGAGCAGGCAGGTGTCCTCGCGGCTCAGCTGGCGATTATCAAGCAGATGAGCAGGCAGGTGTCGCGGGGCTCAGCTGGCGATTATCAGGCAGATGAGCAGGCAGGTGTCGCGGGGGTCAGCTGGAGATTATGAAGCAGATGAGCAGGCAGGAGTATCGAGGCTCAGCTGGCGAATATCAGGCAGATGAGCAGGCAGGGGTCGCGCGGCTCACCTGGCGAGTATCAGGCAGATGAGCAGGCAGGTGTCGCGCGGCTCAGCTGGCGAGTATCAGGCAGATGAGCAGGCAGGTGGTGTCGCGGGCTCAGCTGGCGATTATCAAGCAGATGAGCAGGCAGGTGTCGCGGCTCTCAGCTGGCGATTATCAAGCAGATGAGCAGGCAGGTGTCGCGTGGCTCAGCTGGCGATTATCAAGCAGATGAGCAGGCAGGTGTCGCGCGGCTCAGCTGGCGATTATCAGGCAGATGAGCAGGCAGGTGTCGCGCGGCTCAGCTGGCGATTATCAGGCAGATGAGCAGGCAGGTGTCGCGCGGCTCAGCTGGCGATTATCAAGCAGATGAGCAGGCAGGTGTCAGCGCGGCTCAGCTGGCGATTATCAAGCAGATGAGCAGGCAGGTGTCGCGCGGCTCAGCTGGCGATTATCAAGCAGATGAGCAGGCAGGTGTCGCGCGGCTCAGCTGGCGATTATCAAGCAGATGAGCAGGCAGGTGTCGCAGCTCAGCTGGCGATTATCAAGCAGATGAGCAGGCAGGTGTCGCGCAGCTCAGCTGGCGATTATCAAGCAGATGAGCAGGCAGGTGTCAGCGGCTCAGCTGGCGATTATCAAGCAGATGAGCAGGCAGGTGTCGCGCGGCTCAGCTGGCGATTATCAAGCAGATGAGCAGGCAGGTGTCGCGCGGCTCAGCTGGCGATTATCAAGCAGATGAGCAGGCAGGTGTGTCGCGGCTCAGCTGGCGATTATCAAGCAGATGAGCAGGCAGGTGTCCGCGGCTCAGCTGGCGATTATCAAGCAGATGAGCAGGCAGGTGTCGCGCGGCTCAGCTGGCGATTATCAAGCAGATGAGCAGGCAGGTGTCGCGCGGCTCAGCTGGCGATTATCAAGCAGATGAGCAGGCAGGTGTCAGCGGCTCAGCTGGCGATTATCAAGCAGATGAGCAGGCAGGTGTCGCGCGGCTCAGCTGGCGATTATCAAGCAGATGAGCAGGCAGGTGTCGCGCGGCTCAGCTGGCGATTATCAAGCAGATGAGCAGGCAGGTGTGTCGCGGCTCAGCTGGCGATTATCAAGCAGATGAGCAGGCAGGTGTCGCGGCTCAGCTGGCGATTATCAAGCAGATGAGCAGGCAGGTGTCGCGCGGCTCAGCTGGCGATTATCAAGCAGATGAGCAGGCAGGTGTCGCGGCGGCTCAGCTGGCGATTATCAAGCAGATGAGCAGGCAGGTGTCGCGCGGCTCAGCTGGCGATTATCAAGCAGATGAGCAGGCAGGTGTCGCGTGGCTCAGCTGGCGATTATCAAGCAGATGAGCAGGCAGGTGTCGCGCGGCTCAGCTGGCGATTATCAAGCAGATGAGCAGGCAGGTGTCCGCGCGGCTCAGCTGGCGATTATCAAGCAGATGAGCAGGCAGGTGTCGCGCGGCTCAGCTGGCGATTATCAAGCAGATGAGCAGGCAGGTGTCGCGCGGCTCAGCTGGCGATTATCAAGCAGATGAGCAGGCAGGTGTCGCGGCTCAGCTGGCGATTATCAAGCAGATGAGCAGGCAGGTGTCGCGCGGCTCAGCTGGCGATTATCAAGCAGATGAGCAGGCAGGTGTCGCGCGGCTCAGCTGGCGATTATCAAGCAGATGAGCAGGCAGGTGTCGCGCGGCTCAGCTGGCGATTATCAAGCAGATGAGCAGGCAGGTGTCGCGCGGCTCAGCTGGCGATTATCAAGCAGATGAGCAGGCAGGTGTCGCGCGGCTCAGCTGGCGATTATCAAGCAGATGAGCAGGCAGGTGTCGCGCGTGGCTCAGCTGGCGATTATCAAGCAGATGAGCAGGCAGGCAGGTGTCGCGCGGCTCAGCTGGCGATTATCAAGCAGATGAGCAGGCAGGTGTCGCGCGGCTCAGCTGGCGATTATCAAGCAGATGAGCAGGCAGGTGTCGCGCGGCTCAGCTCAGCTGGCGATTATCAAGCAGATGAGCAGGCAGGTGTCGCGCGGCTCAGCTGGCGATTATCAAGCAGATGAGCAGGCAGGTGTCGCGCGGCTCAGCTGGCGATTATCAAGCAGATGAGCAGGCAGGTGTCGCGTGGCTCAGCTCAGCTGGCGATTATCAAGCAGATGAGCAGGCAGGTGTCGCGCGGCTCAGCTGGCGATTATCAAGCAGATGAGCAGGCAGGTGTCGCGCGGCTCAGCTGGCGATTATCAAGCAGATGAGCAGGCAGGTGTCGCGGGGCTCAGCTGGCGATTATCAAGCAGATGAGCAGGCAGGTGTCGCGTGGCGGCTCAGCTGGCGATTATCAAGCAGATGAGCAGGCAGGGTGTCGCGCGGCTCAGCTGGCGATTATCAAGCAGATGAGCAGGCAGGTGTCGCGCGGCTCAGCTGGCGATTATCAAGCAGATGAGCAGGCAGGTGTCAGCGGCTCAGCTGGCGATTATCAAGCAGATGAGCAGGCAGGTGTCGCGCGGCTCAGCTGGCGATTATCAAGCAGATGAGCAGGCAGGTGTCGCGCGGCTCAGCTGGCGATTATCAAGCAGATGAGCAGGCAGGTGTCGTGCGGCTCAGCTGGCGATTATCAAGCAGATGAGCAGGCAGGTGTCGCGCAGCTCAGCTGGCGATTATCAAGCAGATGAGCAGGCAGGTGTCAGCGGCTCAGCTGGCGATTATCAAGCAGATGAGCAGGCAGGTGTCGCGCGGCTCAGCTGGCGATTATCAAGCAGATGAGCAGGCAGGTGTCGCGCGGCTCAGCTGGCGATTATCAAGCAGATGAGCAGGCAGGTGTCGCGTGGCTCAGCTGGCGATTATCAAGCAGATGAGCAGGCAGGTGTCGCGAGCGGCTCAGCTGGCGATTATCAAGCAGATGAGCAGGCAGGTGTCGCGCGGCTCAGCTGGCGATTATCAAGCAGATGAGCAGGCAGGTGTCGCGCGGCTCAGCTGGCGATTATCAAGCAGATGAGCAGGCAGGTGTCGCGCGGCTCAGCTGGCGATTATCAAGCAGATGAGCAGGCAGGTGTCGCAGCGGCTCAGCTGGCGATTATCAAGCAGATGAGCAGGCAGGTGTCGCGCGGCTCAGCTGGCGATTATCAAGCAGATGAGCAGGCAGGTGTGCGCGGCTCAGCTGGCGATTATCAAGCAGATGAGCAGGCAGGTGTCGCGCGGCTCAGCTGGCGATTATCAAGCAGATGAGCAGGCAGGTGTCGCGGCGGCTCAGCTGGCGATTATCAAGCAGATGAGCAGGCAGGTGTCGCGGCGGCTCAGCTGGCGATTATCAAGCAGATGAGCAGGCAGGTGTCGCGCGGCTCAGCTGGCGATTATCAAGCAGATGAGCAGGCAGGTGTCGCGCGGCTCAGCTGGCGATTATCAAGCAGATGAGCAGGCAGGTGTCGGCGGCTCAGCTGGCGATTATCAAGCAGATGAGCAGGCAGGTGTCGCGCGGCTCAGCTGGCGATTATCAAGCAGATGAGCAGGCAGGTGTCGCTGCGCGGCTCAGCTGGCGATTATCAAGCAGATGAGCAGGCAGGTGTCGCGCGGCTCAGCTGGCGATTATCAAGCAGATGAGCAGGCAGGTGTCTCGCGGCTCAGCTGGCGATTATCAAGCAGATGAGCAGGCAGGTGTCGCGCGGCTCAGCTGGCGATTATCAAGCAGATGAGCAGGCAGGTGTCGCGCGGCTCAGCTGGCGATTATCAAGCAGATGAGCAGGCAGGTGTCGTCGCGGCTCAGCTGGCGATTATCAAGCAGATGAGCAGGCAGGTGTCGCGGCGGCTCAGCTGGCGATTATCAGGCAGATGAGCAGGGCAGGTGTCGCGCGGCTCAGCTGGCGATTATCAAGCAGATGAGCAGGCAGGTGTCGCGCGGCTCAGCTGGCGATTATCAAGCAGATGAGCAGGCAGGTGTCGCGCGGCTCAGCTGGCGATTATCAAGCAGATGAGCAGGCAGGTGTCGGCGCGGCTCAGCTGGCGATTATCAAGCAGATGAGCAGGCAGGTGTCGCGCGGCTCAGCTGGCGATTATCAAGCAGATGAGCAGGCAGGTGTCGCGCGGCTCAGCTGGCGATTATGAAGCAGATGAGCAGGCAGGAGTATCGAGGCTCAGCTGGCGATTATCAAGCAGATGAGCAGGCAGGTGTCGCGCGGCTCAGCTGGCGATTATCAAGCAGATGAGCAGGCAGGTGTCTCGCGGCTCAGCTGGCGATTATCAAGCAGATGAGCAGGCAGGTGTCGCGCGGCTCAGCTGGCGATTATCAAGCAGATGAGCAGGCAGGTGTCGCGCGGCTCAGCTGCGCGATTATCAAGCAGATGAGCAGGCAGGTGTCCGCGTGGCTCAGCTGGCGATTATCAAGCAGATGAGCAGGCAGGTGTCGCAGCGGCTCAGCTGGCGATTATCAAGCAGATGAGCAGGCAGGTGTCGCGCGGCTCAGCTGGCGATTATCAAGCAGATGAGCAGGCAGGTGTCGCGCGGCTCAGCTGGCGATTATCAAGCAGATGAGCAGGCAGGTGTCGCGCGGCTCAGCTGGCGAGTATCAAGCAGATGAGCAGGCAGGTGTCGCGCGGCTCAGCTGGCGATTATCAAGCAGATGAGCAGGCAGGTGTCGCGGCTCAGCTGGCGATTATCAAGCAGATGAGCAGGCAGGTGTCGCAGCGGCTCAGCTGGCGATTATCAAGCAGATGAGCAGGCAGGTGTCGCGCGGCTCAGCTGGCGATTATCAAGCAGATGAGCAGGCAGGTGTCGCGCGGCTCAGCTGGCGATTATCAAGCAGATGAGCAGGCAGGTGTCGCGCGGCTCAGCTGGCGATTATCAAGCAGATGAGCAGGCAGGTGTCGCGCGGCTCAGCTGGCGATTATCAAGCAGATGAGCAGGCAGGTGTCGCGGCTCAGCTGGCGATTATCAAGCAGATGAGCAGGCAGGTGTCGCGGCTCAGCTGGCGATTATCAAGCAGATGAGCAGGCAGGTGTCGCGTGGCTCAGCTGGCGATTATCAAGCAGATGAGCAGGCAGGTGTCGCGCGGCTCAGCTGGCGATTATCAAGCAGATGAGCAGGCAGGTGTCGCGCGGCTCAGCTGGCGATTATCAAGCAGATGAGCAGGCAGGTGTCGCGTGGCTCAGCTGGCGATTATCAAGCAGATGAGCAGGCAGGTGTCGCAGCGGCTCAGCTGGCGATTATCAAGCAGATGAGCAGGCAGGTGTCGCGCGGCTCAGCTGGCGATTATCAAGCAGATGAGCAGGCAGGTGTCGCGCGGCTCAGCTGGCGATTATCAAGCAGATGAGCAGGCAGGTGTCGCGCGGCTCAGCTGGCGATTATCAAGCAGATGAGCAGGCAGGTGTCGCGCGGCTCAGCTGGCGATTATCAAGCAGATGAGCAGGCAGGTGTCGCGCGGCTCAGCTGGCGATTATCAAGCAGATGAGCAGGCAGGTGTCTCGCGGCTCAGCTGGCGATTATCAAGCAGATGAGCAGGCAGGTGTCGCGGGGCTCAGCTGGCGATTATCAAGCAGATGAGCAGGCAGGTGTCGCGCGGCTCAGCTGGCGATTATCAAGCAGATGAGCAGGCAGGTGTCGCGTGGCTCAGCTGGCGATTATCAAGCAGATGAGCAGGCAGGTGTCGCGCGGCTCAGCTGGCGATTATCAAGCAGATGAGCAGGCAGGTGTCGCGCGGCTCAGCTGGCGATTATCAAGCAGATGAGCAGGCAGGGTGTCCGCGCGGCTCAGCTGGCGATTATCAAGCAGATGAGCAGGCAGGTGTCTCGCGGCTCAGCTGGCGATTATCAAGCAGATGAGCAGGCAGGTGTGTCGCGCGGCTCAGCTGGCGATTATCAAGCAGATGAGCAGGCAGGTGTCGCGCGGCTCAGCTGGCGATTATCAGGCAGATGAGCAGGCAGGTGTCAGCGGCTCAGCTGGCGATTATCAAGCAGATGAGCAGGCAGGTGTCGCGTGGCTCAGCTGGCGATTATCAGGCAGATGAGCAGGCAGGTGTCAGCGGCTCAGCTGGCGATTATCAAGCAGATGAGCAGGCAGGTATCGCGCGGCTCAGCTGGCGATTATCAAGCAGATGAGCAGGCAGGTGTCCCGGCGGCTCAGCTGGCGATTATCAAGCAGATGAGCAGGCAGGTGTCGCGCGGCTCAGCTGGCGATTATCAAGCAGATGAGCAGGCAGGTGTCGCGCGGCTCAGCTGGCGATTATCAAGCAGATGAGCAGGCAGGTGTCGCAGCGGCTCAGCTGGCGATTATCAAGCAGATGAGCAGGCAGGTGTCAGGGGCTCAGCTGGCGATTATCAAGCAGATGAGCAGGCAGGTGTCGCGTGGCTCAGCTGGCGATTATCAAGCAGATGAGCAGGCAGGTGTCGCGCGGCTCAGCTGGCGATTATCAAGCAGATGAGCAGGCAGGTGTCGCGCGGCTCAGCTGGCGATTATCAAGCAGATGAGCAGGCAGGTGTCGCGCGGCTCAGCTGGCGATTATCAAGCAGATGAGCAGGCAGGTGTCGCGCGGCTCAGCTGGCGATTATCAAGCAGATGAGCAGGCAGGTGTCGGCGCGGCTCAGCTGGCGATTATCAGGCAGATGAGCAGGCAGGTGTCGCGCGGCTCAGCTGGCGATTATCAAGCAGATGAGCAGGCAGGTGTCGCGTGGCTCAGCTGGCGATTATCAAGCAGATGAGCAGGCAGGTGTCTCGCGGCTCAGCTGGCGATTATCAAGCAGATGAGCAGGCAGGTGTCGCGCGGCTCAGCTGGCGATTATCAAGCAGATGAGCAGGCAGGTGTCCGCGCGGCTCTCAGCTGGCGATTATCAAGCAGATGAGCAGGCAGGTGTCGCGGCGGCTCAGCTGGCGATTATCAAGCAGATGAGCAGGCAGGTGTCGCGCGGCTCAGCTGGCGATTATCAAGCAGATGAGCAGGCAGGTGTCACGCAGCTCCTGGCGAAGTATCAAGCAGATGAACAGGCAGGTGTTTGCGTGGCTCCAGCTGCCGATAAATCAAGCAGATAGGCAACCGTGTCGTGCAGGCGCTGGCGAATATCAAACAGATGAGCAGGCAGGTGTCGTCGCAGCTCCGCTGCTTCGAAATGCTAAGCAGATGAGCAAGCAGATTAGTCGTGTCTCTACTGGCAGCCGAATATCAAACAAATAAACAGGCGGGTATCGCGGCTCCAGCTGGCGATTATCAGGCAGATGAACGCAAGCAGGTGTCCCGCGGCTCGGCTGTCGATTATCAAGATGAGCAGGCAGGTGTCAGCGCGCCCGGCTCCGCTGGCCAGTATCAGTCAGATGAACAGAGGCAGGTCTTCTGTGGCTCAGCTGGCGTTATCAAGCAGTGATGAACAGGGCAGAGTATCGCACTTGGCTCCGCTGTGCGAATATCAAACGAATGAACAGGCAAGTGTCGCGTGGCATCAGTTAGCGATTATCAAACAGATAAACGAGTAGGTGTCGCGCGGCTCAGCTGGCGATTATCAAGCAGATGAGCAGGCAGGTGTCGCGTGGCTCAGCTGGCGATTATCAAGCAGATGAGCAGGCAGGTGTGTCGCGCGGCTCAGCTGGCGATTATCAAGCAGATGAGCAGGCAGGTGTCGCGGGCTCAGCTGGCGATTATCAAGCAGATGAGCAGGCAGGTGTCGCGCGGCTCAGCTGCTGGCGATTATCAGGCAGATGAGCAGGCAGGTGTCGCGCGGCTCAGCTGGCGATTATCAAGCAGATGAGCAGGCAGGTGTCGCGGCTCAGCTGGCGATTATCAAGCAGATGAGCAGGCAGGTGTCGCGCGGCTCAGCTGGCGATTATCAAGCAGATGAGCAGGCAGGTGTCGCGCGGCTCAGCTGGCGATTATCAGGCAGATGAGCAGGCAGGTGTCGCGCAGGCTCAGCTGGCGATTATCAAGCAGATGAGCAGGCAGGTGTCGCAGCGGCTCAGCTGGCGATTATCAAGCAGATGAGCAGGCAGGTGTCGCGCGGCTCAGCTGGCGATTATCAAGCAGATGAGCAGGCAGGTGTCGCGCGGCTCAGCTGGCGATTATCAAGCAGATGAGCAGGCAGGTGTCGCGTGGCGGCTCAGCTGGCGATTATCAAGCAGATGAGCAGGCAGGTGTCGCGCGGCTCAGCTGGCGATTATCAAGCAGATGAGCAGGCAGGTGTCGCGCGGCTCAGCTGGCGATTATCAAGCAGATGAGCAGGCAGGTGCAGGCAGGCGGCGGCTCAGCTGGCGATTATCAAGCAGATGAGCAGGCAGGTGTCGCGCGGCTCAGCTGGCGATTATCAAGCAGATGAGCAGGCAGGTGTCGCGCGGCTCAGCTGGCGATTATCAAGCAGATGAGCAGGCAGGTGTCGCGCGGCTCAGCTGGCGATTATCAGGCAGATGAGCAGGCAGGTGTCGCGCGGCTCAGCTGGCGATTATCAAGCAGATGAGCAGGCAGGTGTCGCGCGGCTCAGCTGGCGATTATCAAGCAGATGAGCAGGCAGGTGTCGTGCGGCTCAGCTGGCGATTATCAGGCAGATGAGCAGGCAGGTGTCGCGCGGCTCAGCTGGCGATTATCAAGCAGATGAGCAGGCAGGTGTCGCGCGGCTCAGCTGGCGATTATCAAGCAGATGAGCAGGCAGGTGTCGCGTGGCTCAGCTGGCGATTATCAAGCAGATGAGCAGGCAGGTGTGTCGCGGCTCAGCTGGCGATTATCAAGCAGATGAGCAGGCAGGTGTGTCGCGCGGCTCAGCTGGCGATTATCAAGCAGATGAGCAGGCAGGTGTCGCGCGGCTCAGCTGGCGATTATCAAGCAGATGAGCAGGCAGGTGTCGCGCGGCTCAGCTGGCGATTATCAAGCAGATGAGCAGGCAGGTGTCGCCAGGCTCAGCTGGCGATTATCAAGCAGATGAGCAGGCAGGTGTCGCGCGGCTCAGCTGGCGATTATCAAGCAGATGAGCAGGCAGGTGTCCGTGGCTCAGCTGGCGATTATCAAGCAGATGAGCAGGCAGGTGTCTCGCGGCTCAGCTGGCGATTATCAAGCAGATGAGCAGGCAGGTGTCGCGCGGCTCAGCTGGCGATTATCAAGCAGATGAGCAGGCAGGTGTCGCGGCGGCTCAGCTGGCGATTATCAAGCAGATGAGCAGGCAGGTGTCCGCGGCTCAGCTGGCGATTATCAAGCAGATGAGCAGGCAGGGTGTCGCGCGGCTCAGCTGGCGATTATCAAGCAGATGAGCAGGCAGGTGTCGCGCGGCTCAGCTGGCGATTATCAAGCAGATGAGCAGGCAGGTGTCGCGCGGCTCAGCTGGCGATTATCAAGCAGATGAGCAGGCAGGTGTCGCGCGGCTCAGCTGGCGATTATCAAGCAGATGAGCAGGCAGGTGTCGCGCGGCTCAGCTGGCGATTATCAAGCAGATGAGCAGGCAGGTGTCACGCGGCTCAGCTGGCGATTATCAAGCAGATGAGCAGGCAGGTGTCGCGCGGCTCAGCTGGCGATTATCAAGCAGATGAGCAGGCAGGTGTCCGCAGCGGCTCAGCTGGCGATTATCAAGCAGATGAGCAGGCAGGTGTCGCGGCTCAGCTGGCGATTATCAAGCAGATGAGCAGGCAGGTGTCGCGCGCGGCTCAGCTGGCGATTATCAAGCAGATGAGCAGGCAGGTGTCGCGTGGCTCAGCTGGCGATTATCAAGCAGATGAGCAGGCAGGTGTCGCGTGGCTCAGCTGGCGATTATCAAGCAGATGAGCAGGCAGGTGTCAGCGCGCGGCTCAGCTGGCGATTATCAAGCAGATGAGCAGGCAGGTGTCGTGGCTCAGCTGGCGATTTATCAAGCAGATGAGCAGGCAGGTGTCGCGCGGCTCAGCTGGCGATTATCAAGCAGATGAGCAGGCAGGTGTCGCGCGGCTCAGCTGGCGATTATCAAGCAGATGAGCAGGCAGGTGTCGCAGGCTCAGCTGGCGATTATCAGGCAGATGAGCAGGCAGGTGTCTCCGCGGCTCAGCTGGCGATTATCAAGCAGATGAGCAGGCAGGTGTCGCGCGGCTCAGCTGGCGATTATCAAGCAGATGAGCAGGCAGGTGTCGCGCGGCTCAGCTGGCGATTATCAAGCAGATGAGCAGGCAGGTGTCGAGCGGCTCAGCTGGCGATTATCAAGCAGATGAGCAGGCAGGTGTCGCGCGGCTCAGCTGGCGATTATCAAGCAGATGAGCAGGCAGGTGTCAGCGCGGCTCAGCTGGCGATTATCAAGCAGATGAGCAGGCAGGTGTCGCAGTGGCTCAGCTGGCGATTATCAAGCAGATGAGCAGGCAGGTGTCAGTGGCTCAGCTGGCGATTATCAAGCAGATGAGCAGGCAGGTGTCGCGCGGCTCAGCTGGCGATTATCAAGCAGATGAGCAGGCAGGTGTCGCGCGGCTCAGCTGGCGATTATCAAGCAGATGAGCAGGCAGGTGTCGCGCGGCTCAGCTGGCGATTATCAAGCAGATGGGCGGAAGGCGGATTGTCGCTGAAGCGGCTGGTGATTATCAAAGCAGATGAGCAGGCAGGGTGTCGCGGCGGCTCGGCTGGCGATTATCAAGCGAATGAGCAGGCTGGGATGCGATGACTCACCTGGCGTTATCAAGCAGATGAGCGGAAGGCGGAACATCGCAGCGGCTCAGTTGGCGATATCAAAAACGAATGAGCAGGCAGATATTCGCGCGGCTCAATGGCGGTGCAAGCAGATGAGCAGTTAGGTGTCGCTCGGCTCCAGTTGGCGATTAACAAACAGATGAACGAGCGGGTGTCGGCGGGGCTCAGCTGGCGAGTAACAAGCAGTTGAACCCAGGCAGAGTGTCGCGGGACTCAGCTGGCGTTATCAACAGATGAACAGGCATTGGTGTCACACGCTCACCTGATACAGTCAAGCAGATGAGCAGGCGGAGTGTCGCGGCTCCAGCTGGCGATGATCAAGCAGATGAAGCAGGCGGATGTCGCGGGGCTCAGCTGTCGAGTAACAAGCAGATGAGCGGCGGGTATGCGTGCGGCTCAGCTGGTGATTAACAAGCAGATGGCGCGGAAGCGATGTCAGCCCTCTCAGCTGGCGATTATCAAAGCAGATGAGCAGGGCAGGTGTCGCGCGGTTCCGCTGGCGGTATCAAGCAGATGAGCAGGCAGGTGTCGCAGCGGCTCAGCTGGCGGAGTATCAAGCAGATGAGCAGGCAGGTGTCGCGTAATCCCGGCTAAGCGAGTAATCAGGCAGATGAGCAGGCAGGTGTCGGCGGAGCTCCAGCTGGCGGTATCAGGCAGATGAAGAGGCAGGTGTAAGGCGACTCCGCTGGCGAGTCTCAAACAGATGAGCAGAGCAGGTGTCGTCTTGACTCAACTGAAGAAGTATCAAGCAAATGAGCAGGCAGGTGTCAGCGGCTCAGCTGGCAGTATCAGGCAGAATGAGGCGGCGGTGTGCGAAGCTCAGCTTTGATTATCAGGCAGATGAGCAGGCAGGTGTCTCGCGGCTCAGCTGGCGATTATAGCAGATGAGCAGGCAAGGTCATTCGGCTCAGCTGGCGAGTATCGGAAAGAAGATGAGCAAACAGGTGTCCCAGGGGCTCAGCTGGCGAATATCAAGCAGATAAAGCAGGCAGGTGTGTCGCGCGGCTCAGCTGGCGAAGTCAAGCTTAGCGGATGAGCAGGCAGGTGTCGAGGCAGTTCAATGGCAATATGCAGCAGATGAGCAGGCAGGTGTCTCGCGGCTCAGCCTTCGATTATCGAGCAGATGAGCAGGCAGGTGTTTAGCTGGTTCCAGCTGGCCGTTATCAACGGAATGAGCAGGCAGGTGTCGCGCGGCTCAGCTTGCGATTATCAACCAGATGAGCGAGCAGGTGTCGCGCGGAGCCCAGCTGGCGAGTATCAGGCAGATGAGCAGAGCACGTGTCGCGTGTCTCGGTATCGAGTATCAAGCAGATGAGGCGGGCAGGTGTCAGCGGGCTCAGCTGGCGATTATCAGCAGATGAGCGAGCGGGTATACGTTTCAGCAGCGATTATCAGAAAGATGAGCAGGCGGGTGTCGCGCGGCTCAGCTGGCGATTATCAGGCAGATGAGCAGGCAGGTGTGGCTCGGCTCAGCTGGCGATTATCAAGCAGATGAGCAGGCAGGTGTCTGCGCGGCTCAGCTGGCGATTATCAAGCAGATGAGCAGGCAGGTGTCGCGCGGCTCAGCTATCGATTATCAAGCAGATGAGCAGGCAGGTGTCGCGCGGCTCAGCTGGCGATTATCAAGCAGATGAGCAGGCAGGTGTCGGCGGCGGCTCAGCTGGCGATTATCAAGGCAGATGAGCAGGCAGGTGTCGCGCGCGGCTCAGCTGGCGATTATCAAGCAGATGAGCAGGCAGGTGTTCGCGGCTCAGCTGGCAGCATCAGGTGATGAGCAGTGTCGCGGTGGCGGCTCAGCTGGCTTGTGGTATCAGGCAGATGAGCAGGCAGGCGTCGCGCCGGCTCAGCTGGCGATTATCAAAACAGATAAAACAGAGCAAGTGTCGCATTAGCTCAGTTAAGCGAAGTATCAGGCAGTTAAAACAGGCAGGTGTCATTGTGAAAGCTCAGCTGGCGAAGTATCAAGCAGATGAGCAACGGCAGGTGTCGCGGCTCACACAGCCTGATCAAGCGGATGAGCGAAGCAGGTGTCAGCGTGGCTCAGTTGGCGATTATCAAGCAGATGACTTGCGAGCGGAAATATTCGCAGCGGCTCAGCTGCGCGTATCAAACAGATGAGCAGAGCGGAGTTCGCGACAAGCTTGGCTGTCGATTATAAACAGAAGAGCAGGCAAAATATCGTGGCTCAGCTAGCGATTATCAAAGCAGAAAGGCAGAATGAAACAGGCAGTTAGCTCGGTTCATGCGATTATCAAGCAGATGAGCAGGCAGGTGTCCGGCGGCGGCTCCCTGGCAGTACCAGGCAGATGAGCAGACAGGTGTCAGCGCGGCTCCGTTAGCGAGTATCAGGCAGATGAGCAGGCAGGTGTCGCAGCGGCTCCGCTGGCAGTATCAGGCAGATGAGCAGGCAGGTGTCGCGCGGCTCGGCTGGCGAGTATCAAACAGATGAGCAGGCAGGTGTCACAGGGCTCGTGGCGAGTATCAGGCAGATGAGCAGGCGGGT
>NW_027218565.1:0-35031 GCF_027580195.1 Bos mutus
TCAGTTGCGGCAGGAAACTTGGGGTTCCTCTCGAGTTGCGACGGGGACCTCAGGGACCCACTCATGTTGCCTCAGGAAAGTCAAGTCTCCATTCGAGTTGCGAGGGGCTTCTTCGGATTCCTCTTCAGTCAGTGCAGGGACATAGGGCCTCATCTCGAGTTGAGGCCAGAACCTCCGGGTTCTTCTCCAATGCTGACATGGATCTCTGGGATCCTATGGAGTTTCAACAGGGGAGTCAGGCCTCATCTAGTGTGAGACATGGAAATCTGCTTCCACTTCAGGTGTAAAAGGTTTATCAGGCTTCCTGTCGAGTTGGCCTTGGCCTCTGGGGCTTTTTCTCAAGGTGCCCCGGGGCTGTCAAGCCGCGCTTCATGTTTTGAGTCGATACCTGCAGTTCCAGTCGAGGCAGAACAGGGGAATCAGGCTTATCTAAAGTGGATGGGGAATTTGGGGTCTTTTTGAATTGAGGCATGACTCCTGGGGAAGTGCTCAAGTTTCAACGTGAGACCGGCCTTCTCTTGAGGGGACACAGCAACGTTGGGAATCCTTTCCTGATGAAACAGAGGCATCCACACTCATCTCGAGTTGAGGAGGGTGAAAACGTGGCTCTTCTAGAATTGTGGTGTGAAACTCAGTGTTCCTCTCACGTGGGGACAGGTATCTCGGGGACGTTCCTGAGTTGCATAAAGGGTGTCAAGTACCCTTTCACGTTTCCGGAGGGAACGTGGGATTTCTCTGGAGACACTGCTCTGGAAAAGGGCCTCATGTCGGGTTGAGGGGAGAATCCCATGGTTTTTCTCAAGTTGTGGCGGGAAGCTTGGGGTTCCTTTCAAGTTGCGACGGGGACCTCAGGGGCCTGCTCATGTTAGCTCAGAGAAGTCCGGTCTCTTCTCGAGTTGCGAGGGGCACATCGGGATTCCTCTTGAGTCGCTGCTGGCAAATAGGGCCATGTCTAGAGTTCAGTCGGGAAACTCAGTGTTCCTCTCCGGCGGTGACAGGGATCTTGGGCTTTTTATCAAAGTTCAACTAGGCAGTCAAACCTCGTCTGGTGTCGAGGCACGGAACTCTGCATTCCTCTCGAGGTGTCCAAGATGTGTCAGGGCTCCGGTGAAGCTCTGGCTGGCAATTTGGGCTTTTTCTAAAGGATCATCATGGAAGACAGGCCTCCCATCCTGTTGTGAGGGGATACTTGGGGTTCTATTCGAGCAGTTGCAGGGGAATCAGGACTTATCTCGAGCTGAGGGGGCACTCGGTGTCCTTTTTCCTTGAAGAAGGATCCAAGGGCTTCCACGAGAAATTCAACAGGTGAGACAGGCCTCCTCTTGTGGTGCGAGGGGAATTTGGGATTCCTCTTGAGTTGAAGCAGGGAATGGGCCCTCATCTCCAGATTAGGTGGGAAACACAGGGCTCTTGTCTACTTGTGGTGGGAACCTCAGCTTTCATCTTGAGTTGGGATGGGGGTCCTGGGCCCCCTTGAGGTGCATGAAGGGAGTCCAGCCTCCTCTTGATGTTTGAGAGGGAACTCGGGATTGATCTCGAGGCGCTGCAGGAGAAAAGGGCCTCATCTCGTGCGGATGGGTCAATCTCATGTTTTGTCTAGAGTTACGGTGGGTGACTTGGGATTCCTCTCCAGGCATCACAGGGAACTCAGGGAGCCTCTCGTGTTGCCTCAGGAAAGTCAAGTCTCCATTCAAGTTGCGAGGGCAAGCCCGGGAGTGCTCTGGAGTCACGGGAGGGTGATCAGGCCTCATTTTGCATGGAAGGGGGAATATCCATGTGTTTCTCGAGTTGCGGCTGGAATTGTGGGATCCCTCGAGTTGCCACGGGGATGAAAGGGAGCCTCTCATGGTGTCTCTGGGAAGTCAGGAACCCTTTTGAGTTGTGCAGGGCGTCTCGGGATTCCTCTCTAGTTGGTGCAGGGGACTAGGGCCTCATCTCGAGTTTAGGCGGTAACTCAGGGTTCCTCTCCAGCTCTGACAGGGATCTCGGGCTTCCTTTGGAGATTCCACTGAGGAGTCAGACTTCGTCTCCTGTTGGGGATGGAAATCCATGTCCCTCTTGAGGTGGAAAAGTGGTGTCAGGCCTCCTGTGGAGTTGAGGTAGGGATCTCCAGCCATTTCTATAGGTGCCATGGAGCTCTCAGTCCTCCCTTCATGTCGTGAGTTGATACCTGGGGTGACATTCGAGTCGTTACAGTGGAATGAGGCCTTATCTCAAGTGGATGGGGACATAGAGGTCTTTTCGAACTTGGCCCGACCCCTGAAGTTCCTCTCGAGTTTCAAGGTGAGGACGGCCTCCTCCTGAGGTGCAGCAGGAATGTCAGGATTCCTTAGCAGATGAAGCAGGGGAATGGACCCTCATCTCGACAGGAGTGGAAAACGGGGCTGTTCTTCAGATGTGACTTGAAACTCAGTGTTCCTCTCACGTGGGGATGGGTATCTCGGGGACCTTCCTGAGTTGGATGAAGGGTGTCAAGTACCCTATCGCTTTTCCGGTTAGAACGAGGAATTTCTCTGGAGACACTACTCTGGAGAAGGGCCTCATCTCAAGTTGAGAGGAAAATCACGTGGTTTTTCTCGAGTTGTGGCAGGAAGCTTGGGGTTCCTCTCAAGTTGTGATGGAGAGCTCAGGGACCTGCTCGTGTTGCCTCAGAGGAATCGGGTTTCTTCTCGAGTTACGAAGGGCACGTTAGGATTCCTCTCGAGTCGCTGCCAGCGACTAGGGCCGTGTAGCTAGTTCAGTCGGGAAACTCAGTTTTCCTCTCCAGCGGTGACAGGGATCTCAGGCTTTTTATCAAGGTTCTACTAGGGAGTCAGGCCTCATCTGCTGTTGAGGCATGAACTCTGCATTCCTCTCGAGTTGTCCAAGGGGTGTCAGGGCTCCAGTTGCATTCAGACAGGGAATTTGGTCTTTTTCAAGAGGATCAGTACAGGAGACATTTCCTCCCATCCTGCTGTGAGGG
The DNA here is from genome assembly GCF_027580195.1 of Bos mutus. NCBI lineage: Eukaryota > Metazoa > Chordata > Mammalia > Artiodactyla > Bovidae > Bos > Bos mutus. The sequence goes on from NW_027218565.1 coordinate 2,963, forward strand.
GATACTTGGGGTTCCACTGGAGCCAATGCAGGGGAATCAGGACTTATCTCGAGCTGAGGGGGCATTCGATGTCCTTTTTCTTGAAGCAGGATCTGTGGGTTTCCACTCGAGATTCAACAGGTGAGACAGGCCTCCTCTTGTGGTGTGAGGGGAAGTTAGGATTCCTCTTGAGTTGAAGCAGGGAATGGGCCCTCATCTCCAGATTAGGTGGGAAACATGAGGTTCTTGTCAACATGTGGTGGGAACCTCAGCTTTCATCTCGAGTTGAAACGGGGATCCTGGGCCCCCTTGAGTTGCATGAAGGGAGTCCAGCCTCCTCTCGAATTTTGAGAGGGAACTTGGGATTGCTCTTGAGGCATTGCAGGAGAAAAGGGCCGCATCTCCTGTGGGTGGGGGAATCTTGTTGTTTGTCTTGAGTTGCGGCGGGTGGCTTGGGATTCCTCTCCAGGCAACACAGGGAACTGAGGGAGCCTCTCGTGTTGCCTCAGGAAAGTCAAGTCTGCATTCAAGTTGTGAGGCCTAGCCCGGGAGTGCTCTGGAGTCACAGGAGGGGGATCAGGCCTCATTTTGCATGGAAAGGGGAATATCCGTATGTTTCTTGAGTTGCGGCTGGAACTGTAGGTTCCCTCGAGTTGCCACGGGGACCTGAGGGAGCCTCTCATGTTGTCTCTGGGAAATCAGAAATGTGTCTGAGTTGTGAAGGTCCTCTTGGGATTCCTCTCGATTGATGCAGGGGACTAGAGTGTCCTCTCAAGTTGAGGCTGGAAACTCAGGGTTCCTCTCCAGCTCTGACAGGGATCTCGGGCTTCCTATGGAGATTCCACTGGGGAATCAGACATCATCTCATGTTGGGGCATGGAACTCTGCTTCCCTTTCGAGTTGGAAAAGGGGTGACAGGCATCCTGTGGAGTTGAAATAGGGATCTTGGGCTATTTCTAGAGGTGCCACGGGGCTCTCAGTCCTCCCTTCGTGTTGTGAGTTGATAGCCGGGGTGACATTCGAGTCGTTGCACGGGAATGAGGCCTTATCTCAAGTGGATGGGGACTTTGGGGTCTTTTTGAATGGTGGCCCGACCCATGGAGTTCCTATCAAGTTTCAAGGTGAAAACGGCCTGCTCCTGAGGTGTGGTGGGAACGTCGGGATTCCTTTGCAGACAAAGCAGGGGTATGGACCCTCATCTCGAGTTGATGATAAAAATGGGGCTCTTCTTGAGTTGTGGCATGAAACTCCATGTTCCGCTCACGTTTGGACGTGTATCTTGGGGACCTTCCTGAGTTGCATGAAGGGTGTCAAGTATTCTTTCGCGTTTCCGGATGGAACATGTGATTTCTCTGGAGACACTGCTCTGGAAAAAGGCCTCATCTCACGTTGAGAGGAAAATCACGTGGTTTTTCTCGAGTTATGGCGGGAAGCTTGGGGTTCCTCTCAATTTTCAACGGGGACCTCAGGGACGCACTCCTGTTGCCTCAGAAAAGTGAGGTCTCTTCTCGAGTTGTGAGGGGCACGTCGGGATTCCTCTTGAGGCACTGCCGGCGAATAGGGCCGTGTCTACATTTCAGTCGGAAAACTCAGAGTTCTTCTCCGGTGGTGAGAAGGATCTCTTTCTTTTTATCAAGGTTCAAGTAGGGAGTCAGGCCTCATCTGGTGTCGAGGCATGGAGCTCTGCATTCCTCTCGAGTTGTAGAAGGGGTGTCAGGGATCCGGTCAAGCTCAGGTGGGGAATTTGGGCATTTTCAAGAGGATCAGAGGAGAGATAGGCCTCCCATCCTGTTGTAAGGGGATACTTGGGTTTCCATTGGAGTCACTGCAGGTAATCAGGACTTATCTCAAGCTGAGGGGGCACTCGATGTCCTTTTTCCTTGAAGCAGATTCCGTGGGCTTCCACTCGAGATTCAACAGGTGAGACAGGCCTCCTCTTGTGGTGCGAGGGGAACTTGAGACTCCTCTTGAATTGAAGCAGGAAATGGGCCCTCATCTCCAGATGAGGTGGGAAACACGGGGCTCTTGTCAACTTGTGGCGGGAACCTCAGCTTTCATATCGAGTTGGGACGGGAATCCTGGCCCCCCTTGAGTTGCATGAAGGGAGTCCAGCCTCCTCTTGAGTTTTGAGAGGGAACTCGGGATTGATCTCGAGGCGCTGCAGGTGAAAAGGGCCTCATCTCACGTGGACGAGGGAATCTCTTGGTTTGTCTCGAGTTGCTGCGGGTAGCTTGGGATTCCTCTAGGTACTATGGGGAACTCAGGGAGCCTCTCGTGTTGCCTCAGGAAAGTCAAGTCTCCATTCGGGTTGCGAGGGAGGGCCCTGAAGTGCTCTGGAGTCACAGGAGGGTGATCAGGCCTCATTTCGCATGGAAGGGGGAATGTCCATGTTTCTCAAGCTGCGGCCAGAAGTGTGGGTTCCCTCGAGTTGCCATGGGGAACTGAGGGAGGCTTTCATTTTGTCTCTGGGAAGTCAGGAATCTGTTCGAGTTGTGAGGGGCCTCTCGGGATTCCTCTTGAGTTGGTTCAGGGGACTAGGGCCTCATCTCGACTTGAGGCGGGAAACTCAGGGTTCTTTTGATTTACTTTTTATCTACTTTTGGTTTACTTTTTGATTGACTTTTGGAGGCAGTGTTAATTAAAATTAACAAAATTTCCTCTGGATCAATAAGATTTGCCTAAGACTTTTCACCTTATCTTTACCTATATGGCAATCTATTTATTTTTGCTTTAATTTTTGGGAAAAGTCTTGGAAGACTATTTTTTGGAGAAAGCAGCAGACAAATAAACATTATCACTAAACTCCCCTTAATCCCATATATCCTCCTAAGGTACCCTTTATCCTTACTAAATGTTATGTGTTCTCCCATAAGTACCTCACCCAAGTCACTTGTTATTCAGAAGATGCCTTTTTCTCATACTCCCTATCATTTAGAAAGTAGTATATCAACTCCCAGTAATTCCATTAATGCTTAAGAAACTGATGTTGAAGATTCTACGAAGACCTACAAGACCTTTTGGAACTAACACCGAAAAAAGATGTCCTTTTCATTGTAGGGGACAGGAATTAAAAATTAGGAAGCCACGAAATACCTGGAGTTACAGGAAAATTTGGCCTTGGAGTCCAAAACGAAGCAAGCAAATGCTAACAGAGTTTTGACAAGGGAACCCACTGGTCATAGCAAACACCCTCTTCCACCTACACAAGACAAGACTCTACACATGGACATCACCAGATGGTCAATACTGAAATCAGATTGATCACATTCTTTGTACCCATTCTGGTATGACCTAAATCAAATCCCTTATGATTATACAGTAGAAGTGACAAATAGATTTAAGTGATTAGATCCAATAGAGTGCCTGAAATACTATGGACAGAGGTTCATGATATTGTATAGGAGGCAGTGATCAAGACCATCCCCAAGAAAAAGAAATGTAAAAAGGCAAAATGGTTGTCTGAGGAGGGCTTACAAATAGCTGAGAAACGAAGAAAAACTAAAGGCAAAGGAAAAAAGGAAAGATATACCCTCCTCAATACCGAGTTCCAAAGTATAGCAAGGAGAGATAAGAAAGTCTTCCTCAGTGATCAATACAAAGAAATAGAGGGAAACAATACAATAGGAAAGACTAGAGATCTCTTCAAGAAAATTAGAGATACCAAGGGAACATTTCATGCAAAGATAGGCACAATAAAGGACAGAAATGGTATGGACCTAACAGAAGCAGAAGATATTAAGAAGAGGTGGCAAGAATACACAGAAGAACTGTACAAAAAAGATCTTCATGACCCAGGTAACCACAAACGTGTGATCACTCCTCTAGAGCCAGACATCCTGGAATGTGAAGTCACGGCCTCAGGAAGCATCACTACGAACAAAGCTAATGGAAGTGATGAAATTCCCGTTGAGCTCTTTCGAATCCTAAAAGATGATGTTATTACAATGCTGCACTCAACATGTCAGCAAATTTGGAAAACTCAGCAGTGGCCACAGGACTGGAAAAGGTCCGTTTTCATTCCAATCCCAAAGAAAGGCAATGCCAAAACATGTTCGAACTACCGCACAAGTGAATTCATCTCACACGCTAGCAAAGTAATGCTCAAAATTCTCTAAGCCAGGTTTCAATAGTATGTGAACCTTGAACTTTAAAGTGTTCCAGCTGGATATAGAAAAAGCAGAGGAACTAGAGATCAAATTGCCAACATTCAGTGGATTATCAAAAAAGCAAATGAGTTCCAGAAAAACATCTACTTCTGCTTTATTGACTACACCAAAGCATTGGACTGTGTGGATCACAAAAATACTCTGGAAAATTCTTAAAGAGATGGGAATATTAGATCACCTGACCAGCATCTAAGAAATCTGTATGCAGGTCAAGAAGCAATAACTGGACATGGAACAACAGACTGGTTCCAAATCGGGAAAGGAGTACATCAAGGCTTTATATTGTCACCCTGCTTATTTAACTTATATGCAGAGCATGTCATGCAAAATGCTGGGCTGGTCAAGAAGCAATAACTGGACATGGAATAACATACTGGTTCCAAATTGGGAAAGGATTACATCAAGGTTGTATATTGTCACCCTGCTTATTTAACTTATATGCAGAGTACATCATGCAAAATGCTGAGCTGGATGAAGCACAAGCTGGAATCAAGATTGCTGGGAAAATATCAATAATCTCAGATATGCATATGACACCACCCTTATGGCAGAAAGTGAAGAAAAACTAAAGAGCCTCTTAATAAAAGTGAAAGAGGAGAGTGAAAAAGTTGTCTTAAAACTCAACATTCAGAAACCTAAGATCATGGCATCTGGTCCCACCACTTCACTGCAAATAGATGGAGAAACAATGGAAACAGTAAGAGACTATTTTTCTGGGATCCAAAATCTCTGCAGATGGTGACTGCAGCCTTGAAATTAAAAGATGCTTCCTCCTTGGAAGAAAAATACATGACCAAACTCGGCAGTATATTAGAAAGCAGAGACATTTCTTAGCCGACAAAGATCTGTCTGGTCAAAGCTACGCTTTTTCCAGTGGTCATGTAGGTATATTAGACTAAAAAGAAAGCTGAGCACCAAAATATTGATGCTTTTGAACTGTGGTGTTGGAGAGGACTCTTGAGAGTTCCTTGGACTGCAAAGAGATCCAACAAATCAATCCTAAAGGAAATCAGTCCTGAATATTCATTGGAAGGATTGATGCTGAAGCTGAAACTCCAATACTTTGACCATCTGGTTTGAAGAACCAACTAACTGGGAAAGACCCTGATGCTAGGAAAGATTGAAGGCGGGAGGAAAAGGGGATAACAGAGATGAGATGGTTAGATGGCATCACTGACTCGATGGACATGAGTTTGAATAAGTTCCAGGAGTTGGTGATGGACAGGAAAGCCTGGCATGCCGCAGTCCATACGGTCACAAAGAGTCGGACACGACTGAGCTACTGAACTGAATTGACTGATATCAACCCCCACTTGTAGTCACCCCTTACAGTCACATTTCTTTGTGAACCTCTGCATGTTATTGTTTCATTGCTCAGTCATGTCCAACTCTTTGTGACCCCATCGACTGCAGCACGGCTTGCTTCCCTGTCCTTCACCATCTCCCGGAGTTTGCTTAAACTAACGTCCATTGAATCGAACATGCCATCTAATCATCTCATCCTCTGTCACCCCCTTCATTCAGGCCCTCAGTCTTTCGCAGTATCAGGGTCTTTTACAACAAGTTGATTTTTTGCATCATGTGGCCAAAGTATTGGAGCTTCAGCATCAGTCTTTCCAATGAATATTCAGGGTTGATTTCTTTTAAGATTGACTGGTTTGTTCTCCTTGCTGTCCAGGGGACTCTCAAGAGTCTTCTCCAGCACCACGGTTTGAAAGCATCAGTTCTTCAGTGCTCAGCCTTCTTTATGGTCCAATACGCACATGTGTACATGACTCCTGGAAAGCTTGAATATTTTAGAGATTAATCTCCTGTCGTTGGATCATTTGCAAACATTGTCCCCCATTCTGTGGGTTGTCTTCTGTCTTGTTTATGATATCCTGTGCTGTACAAACACTTGTAATTTTAATAAGGTCCCATGTGCTTATTTTTGTTTTAATTTTCATTACTATTAAGTGGGTCAAAAAAGATATTGCTATGATTTGTGGCAGAGGGTGTTCTGCCTATGTTCTCATTTAAGTGTTTTATAATGTCTATCCTTACATTTTGGTCTTTAATCCATTTTGAGTTTATTTTTGTGGATGGTGTTAGGGAGTGTTCTGATTTAATTCTTATACATGTAGCTGTCCAGTTTTCTCCACACTGCTTATTGAGGAGGCTGTCTTTTCTCCATGGTATAGTCCTGTTTTCTTTGTCCTAGATTAATTGACCACAGGTGCGTGAGTTTATCTCTGGACTTCCTATCCTATCACACTGATCTATGCAATATATTTTGATTTTTGTGGCAATACCAGTGTTTTTTTTGTTTTTTTGTTTTACTATAGCTTGTGGTATAATCTGAAGTCCCGGAGCGTGATCCTGTCAGCTCCTGCTCTTCTTTCTCAAGATTGTCTTGGCTCTTCTGAGTGTTTTCTATTTCCATACACATTGTAAAATTTTTTGTTCTAGTTCTATGAGAAACACCATTTGTAATTTGATACAAATTTGCATGAAATCTGTAGATTGCTTTGGTTAGTACAGTTATTTTGACAGCAGGAAACGTTTTATTCAGAGTGGTTCTAGGTATGTGGTGGCCACCTTGAATTAAATCAGATTGAATCAAATTCATAAAATCAGATCTGATTTTCTCAGCTTGTGTCTCTTTGTGTCCTGAAGAAGGTGCCGAATCACTGGCCAGGGCTCTGATGCTTTGGAAAATGTGAGATGTATTGGCCTGTAGTTTTCTTTTTTTGTGGCATCTTTGTCAGGTTTTGGTATTAGGGTGATGATGGCCTCATAGAATGAGTTTGGAAGTTTACCTTCCTCTGCAATTTTTTGGAAGAGTTTGAGCAGGATAGGTGTCAGCTCTTCTGTAAATTTTTGGTAGAATTCAGCTGTGAAGCCATCTGGACCGGGGCTTTTGTTTGCTGGAAGATTTTGATTACAGTTTCAATTTCCATGCTTGCGATGGGTCTGTTAAGATTTTCTATTTCTTCCTGGTCTAGTTTTGGAAAGTTTTACTTTTCTAAGAATTTGTCCATTTCTTCCACGTTGTCCATTTTATTGGCATATAATTGTTGATAGTAGTCTCTTATGATCCTTTGTATTTCTGTGTTGTCTGTTGTGATCTCTCCATTTTCGTTTCTAATTTTGTTGATTTGATTTTCTCCCTTTGTTTCTTGATGAGTCTGGCTAATGGTTTGTCAATTTTATTTATCTTTTCAAAGAACCAGCTTTTGGTTTTGTTGATTTTTGCTATGGTCTCTTTTTTGTTTCTTTTGCATTTATTTCTGCTCTAATTTTTAAGATTTCTTTCCTTCTACTAACCCTAGGGTTCTTCATTTCTTCCTTTTCTAGTTGCTTTAGGTGTAGAGTTAGGTTATTTATTTGACTTTTTCTTGTTTCTTGAGGTGTGCCTGTATTGCTATGAACTTTCCCTTAGGACTGCTTTTACCGTGTCCCACAGGTTTTGGGTTGTTGTGTTTTCATTTTCATTCGTTTCTATGCAAATTTTGATTTCTTTTTGATTTCTTCTGTGATTTGTTGGTTATTCAGCAGCGTGTTGTTCAGCCTCCTTATGTTGGAATTTTTAATAGTTTTTCTCCTGTAATTGAGATGAACATAGATGCAAAAATCCTTAACAAAATTCTAGCAATCAGAATCCAACAACACATTAAAAGATCATACACCATGATCAAGTGGGCTTTATCCCAGGGATGCAAGGATTCTTCAATATCCATAAATCAATCAATGTAATACACCACATTAACAAATTGAAAAATAAAAACCATATGATTATCTCAATAGATGCAGAGAAAGCCTTTGACAAAATTCAACATCCATTTATGATAAAACTCTCCAGAAAGCAGGAATAGAAGGAACATACCTCAACATAATAAAAGCTATATATGACAAACCCACAGCAAACATTATCCTCAATGGTGAAAATTGAAAGCATTTCCTCTAAAGTCAGGAACAAGACAAGGGTGCCCACTTTCACCATTACTATTCAACATAGTTTTGGAAGTTTTGGCCACAGCAATCAGAGCAGAAAAAGAAATAAAAGGAATCCAAATTGGAAAAGAAGAAGTAAAAACTCTCACTATTTGCAGATGACATGATCCTCTACATATAAAACCCTAAAGATTCCACCAGAAAATTACTAGAAATAATCAATGACTATAGTAAAGTTGCAGGATATAAAATCAACACACAGAAATCCCTTGCATTCCTATACACTAATAATGAGAAAAGAGAGAGAAATTGAAACAATTCCATTCACCATTGCAACGGAAAGAATAAAATACTTAGGAATACATCTACCTAAAGAAACTAAAGACCTATATATAAAAAAAACTATAAAACACTGGTGAAAGAAATCAAAGAGGACACTAATAGATGGAGAAATATACCATGTTCATGGATTGGAAGAATCAATATAGTGAAAATGAGTATACTACCCAAAGCAATTTATAGATTCAACGCAATCCCTATCAAGCTACCAACAGTATTCTTCACAGAGCTGGAACAAATAATTTCACAATTTGTACGGAAAAACAAAAAACCTCGAATAGCCAAAGCGATCTTGAGAAAGAAGAATGGAACTGGAGGAATCAACCTACCTGACTTCAGGCTCTACGACAAAGCCACAGTTATCAAGACAGTATGGTACTGGCACAAAGACAGAAATATAGATCAATGGAATAAAATAGAAAGCCCAGAGATAAATCCACGCACATATGGACACCTTATCTTTGACAAAGGAGGCAAGAATATACAATGGACTAAAGACAATCTCTTTAACAAGTGGTGCTGGGAAATCTGGTCAACCACGTGTAAAAGAATGAAACTAGACCACTTTCTAACACCATACACAAAAATAAACTCAAAATGGATTAAAGATCTAAACATAAGACCAGAAACTATAAAACTCCTAGAGGAGAACATAGGCAAAACACTCTCTGACATACATCACAGCAGGATCCTCTATGACCCACCTCTCAGAATATTGGAAATAAAAGCAAAAATAAACAAATGGGACCTAATTAACCTTAAAAGCTTCTGCACATCAAAGGAAACTATTAGCAAGGTGAAAAGACAGCCTTCAGAATGGGAGAAAATAATAGCAAATAAAGCAACTGACAAACAACTCATCTCAAAAATATACAAGCAACTCCTACAGCTCAACTCCAGAAAAATAAATGACCCAATCCAAAAATGGGCCAAAGAACTAAATAGACATTTCTCCAAAGAAGACATACAGATGGCTAACAAACACATGAAAAGATGCTCAACATCACTCATTATCAGAGAAATGCAAATCAAAACCACTATGAGGTACCATTTCACACCAGTCAGAATGGCTGCGATCCAAAAGTCTACAAATAATAAGTGCTGGAGAGGGTGTGGAGAAAAGGGAACCCTCTTACACTGTTGGTGGGAATGCAAACTAGTACAGCCACTATGGAGAACAGTGTGGAGATTCCTTAAAAAACTGGAAATAGAACTGCCTTATGATCCAGCAATCCCACTGCTGGGCATACACACTGAGGAAACCAGAAGGGAAAGAGACACGTGTACCCCAATGTTCATCGCAGCAGTGTTTATAATAGCCAGGACATGGAAGCAACCTAGATGTCCATCAGCAGATGAATGGATAAGAAAGCTGTGGTACATATACACAATGGAGTATTACTCAGCCATTAAAAAGAATACATTTGAATCAGTTCTAATGAGGTGGATGAAACTGGAGCCTACTATACAGAGTGAAGTAAGCCAGAAGGAAAAGCAGAAATACAGTATACTAACGCATATATATGGAATTTAGAAAGATGGTAACAATAACCTGGGGGTGAGACAGCAAAAGAGACACTGATGTATAGAACAGTCTTATGGACTCTGTGGGAGAGGGAGAGGGTGGGAAGATTTGGGAGAGTGACATTGAAACATGTAGAATATCATGTAAGAAACGAGTTGCCAGTCCAGGTTGATCCTGCGATACTGGATGCTTGGGGCTGGTGCACTGGGACGACCCAGAGGGATGGTGTGGGGAGGGAGGAGGGAGGAGGGTTCAGGATGGGGAACACATGTATGCCTGTGGCAGATTCATTTTGATATTTGGCAAAACTAATACAATTATGTAAAGTTTAAAAATAAAATAAAATTTAAAAAAAAAAAAAAGAAAATGTGAGATGTAATTCTAAAAGGCCAGCATCTTAAAGCATTCAGTGTTCTGTCTGCGACCCTTCCTTTTGCTTCATTTTAGTGTATTGTGGGTCAAAAGGAGAAGCAGACAGGAAAATTGTTGCCTCTCCTGGCATGTGGTAATATTGTGGAATATGAAAATGTGAGTCAAACACAGAGACAGCCCAGTCATCGGCACCTAAACACACAGGGTATTAGTGTGTACTTCGTCTTCTGAAAAAGATTATACAGTAAAAAATGGAAGTTATGAAACATACTTCAAAAAAAAAAAGGTAAAGAGAAAATATTTTTGAAAAAAAACTATGAAAAGAATAAAAATTTGGAAATGAAAGAGAGAGGAGAGCTCAACGGAGCAAGAGACAAGGGAAGGTGGATGAAAGTACTGACATGGGTATTCCAGGAGGTAAGATCCTATTCCTCTATTTCTTGCAGTTATAATAAAAAAAAAAATAATAATAATTGCATTTCAGATTAATATCATATAAGTAGAAGACAAGAAAAAATACACCAGGTCATCTGAAACCAATGGAATTTTTTTTCAAGGGGCTCTATATAATTTTTATATATTATATTTTACATGTATCTTACAGACTGCATTGTGTGTGTGTGTGTAGTATGTGTAGATATATATATATATATATATATGTCTGCTGCTGCTGCTGCTGCTAAGTCACTTCAGTCGTGTCCGACTGTGTGTGACCCCATAGACGGCAGCCCACCAGGCTCCCATCCCTGGGATTCTCCAGGCAAGAACACTGAAGTGGGTTTCCATTTCCTTCTCCAATGCATGAAAGTGAAAAGTGAAAAAGGAAGTCACTCAGTCATGTCAGACTCTTTGTGAACCTCATGGACTGTAGCCTACCAGGCACCTCTGTCCATGGATTTTCCAAGCAAGAGTACTAGAGTGGGGTGTCATGGCCTTCTCCATATATATATATATATATATATATATATATATGTCTATATATGTCTCTCTCTCTCTCTCTCTCTATATATATATATATATATATATATATATATATATATATATATACATATATAAACAGTGTCAGGTGGTAAGTTTCAAATTTTCAGTGATACCAAAGAGAGTGTTGCAGGAATTTAGGAGGAAGTTGCGTGGATATGCACTACTATGGTCTGGAGAGAAGGACAGCAGGTCTGGGAGGGACTGGGACATGGCCTGGGCCCCGACTAATGGGAAGTGAACAGGATATTTGAGATGAATGAACAGAATTCCCTTCCTATGACAGTTGTTTGGCAAGGACGTTATGAACATCCATAAATCTACACTAAACATAGTGTGGCAAGACATGGCCAGAGATTAAAAGAATAATCTTGATAACTACCTTCAGAGGAGTTACAATGGATGAGAAGCCAGAAGTTCTTGACTAAGCAACATCATCTCAGTGTTTTCTCAGTGTTCTCGTGCCAATAGTATCATTTAGAAAAAAAAATTAATAAGTTTATAAATGATAGGAAAGCTTGACATGACATTTGTTTTATATATATATATATATATATATATATATATCCTGCTTCAAATAAAACATTTGTTTTATATATATATATATATAGTATTGTATATAAATCCTACATAATTTTAACTTTAAAAAGTTAAAATTATGATCATAAGATACATGAAGGGTGTAGACAATTAGCATCTTAAGGCCAGTATCAAGACTATTTGAAACCAAAGGAGGAAGATTAGTTTAATTAAAAGTTACTTCTTGTTTAATAAAGAGAACTATATTCCTCAAGACTTATGCTTAGACATATTATAATTTTAGCTATATTTTGCCTATTTCATTACATGAAATAAATTTTAATCTAGTTACTTTGTTTTCTTTATCTAGATCTTCTTCCCCAGCCCTCTTTCAAAGCATTAAAAACAAAATATTTGAGCTGATTTTGTCCAGGAATTTTCACCGTTCATGTAAAGTATCCTGCTTGTGGCCTCCCTGTGTGGTGTTTATTCCCTGGTACTTTACTGGCAGGTTTCTCTGAACTTTAATGTCTAGAACAGATGACCTGAAATGCTGAGAGATCTTCCACTTCAGTTCAGTTGCTCAGCTGTGTCCAGCTCTTTGCAACTCCACGGACTGCAGCACGCCAGGCTTCCCTGTCCATCACCAATTTCCGGAGTTTACTCAAACTCATGTCATTGAGTCGTGCCATCCAACCATTTCATCCTCTGTTGTCCCCTTCTCCTCCCACCTTCAATCTTTCTCAGCATCAGGGTCTTTTCCAGTGAGTCACTTCTTCACATCAGGTGGCCAAAGTATTGGAGTTTCAGCTTCAGTATCAGTCCTTCCAATGAATATTCGGGACTGATTTCCTTTAGGACGGACTGGTTTGATCTCCTTGCAGTCCAAGGGATCTCAAGAGTCTTCTCCAACACCACAGTTCAAAAGCATCAATTCTTCGGTGCTCAGCTTTTTTATACTCCAACTCGCTCATATCCGTACATGACCACTGGAAATACCATAGCTTTGACTAGACAGATCATTGTTGGCAAAGTAATGTCTCTGCTTTTTAATAGGCTCTCTAGGTTGGTCATAACTTTTCTTTCAAGGAGCAAGCATCTTTTGATTTCATGGCTGCAGTCATCATCTGCAGTGATTTTGGAGCCCAAAAAAATAAATTCAGCCACTGTTTCCACTGTCTCCCCATATATTTGCCATGAAGTGATGGGACCAGATGCCATGATCTTAGTTTTCTGAATGTTGAGTTTAAGCCAACTTTTTCACTCTCTTCTTTACAGTTTCCTCAAGAGGCTCTTTAGTTCTTCTTCACTTTCTGCCATAAGGGTGGTATCATCTGCATAAATGAGGTTATTGATATTTCTCCCAGCAATCTTGAGTCCCACTTGTGCTTCATCCAACCCAGCATTTCTCGTAATGTACTCTGCATATAAGTTAAATAAGCAGGGTGACAATATACAGCCTTGACGTACCCCTTTTCCTGTTGGCAAACCATTTGGTTTCTGCTCCCCTTGTCTTCCCATAAAAGGGAGTTTTGGAGGATAATTTCCCAGGAAATCTCCAGTGGTTTTAAGATCAAAGACTGGTTTTGATGCCTTATCTCATTCCTTACAGCTGTTTTGAGTTCTGTTATCCTTGGTGAGCAGAAGCTTTTTAAAAAATCATTGGTTATTTTACAGTTTCATAGGTGAGAGCAGAGGCTTCCCAAGGGCCAATCCGGCTCCATTTGAGGCTGGACCAGTCATACATGTGGTTGGCCTCTGGTTCTCATCAGTTGTCTTGTTCTGTGTAGAGTGAAGACGGTGTGCAGAGTGAAAGAACAGGCAGAAAAGCTTCACGGTTCCTGTGTTCCAAGAACAGAGATGCTCCACCAGCTCACACTTCAACCTTGTTCCCAGCAGGTATGACGGCTTTATTTGAGTTCTGAACTGCTGACAGAGTGGAGAGTCTGATTGGATCTCCATGCTAACCAAAATGTTCAGCACTGGTGCATCGCATATTGACTTATTTCTAACTTGAAGTCCTGGGGTCTTCCTGGAGGAAAGGATAACAGGGACTTGGTCTTGTGTATTGTCAGTGGTGGTGTCTTAGATCAAATGCCTGTGAAGTTCCAAAATGTGACCCAAGTCAAGTGATCCAGCCCTCTTGCCCATGCAGTGAACAGCGTCAGGGACGTCTCTCCCCATCAGGTACTTGAACTGTATATTCTTATCTTCATCATGGTAATGTAGTGAACTCTTCATGCTTGGCAATGAAAAGATGGACAATTCAAACCAGATGATTATAATCCACGTGGATCTGGATGTAATAAAGACAGTCATATAATGAGACACAGTCTCTTTCTCACACACACACATTCTACTCACATATGTTTGAGTTTAATTGTACACTGCATCTAATTATACTCCTCTCTTGACTTGGCCCACAACATCATGGACCATGGGGCACAGAAAGACAGCTAGGGAGGCACCAAACTGATCCTCCACTGGTAGTTATTTGAGAGCTGATCATAAGGCTTCAAGTTCATGGCTGCAGTGTGTGCTGCCCCTATATCAGTAGCTCAGAAACCTTCCTGTTGTACCAGAACATCCATCTAAAAATGGGTAACATCAGTAGGAAGACTGGGGCAGAGGGTAACACTGCCCCAGCAGGTTAACAGCCCTTGAAAACCAACCAATCTCAGGTCCCCTGGAAACTAGAGAGGCCTGTAGCCGTCAGGAACAGGTCAGACCACATAGTCTCATAGGGGACTTAGTCTGGCACTCTGGGGGTCAGATCAGATGATTTAAAGTCTCTTTCTATATAACTGTATGTTCTTTGGGAGAAAAGATTGGGGTGGGGGAGCAAACTGATTTCCAAAAACCTACACTAAAGAAAGTTAAACAGCTTTTTTAGCCTTTAATATTCTGGTTTGATTGCAAATTTCTAAGAGAGGGAAATAATTTTCCCAAATGTTTTTCAACTGGGATTCTGTCTTCACTGGGAATCACTCACATTTCAACATGCACCAATGCCCCCCTGTGCCCCCATCCCAACCCAGTTTGAAGAATGCCAGCTGGAGATGTCAGGGAATCTCCCGCTGTCCAGGGTTGCCAACTCTGCTGAGACTCAGCTCCCAGGTCAGTGGGAGTCAGCTCCCAGACAGTCCAAAGGGGTAGCCTTCACAACTGGACCCCCACATGCTTGCTGGTATGTGAATGCTTGCTATGGTTACATCAGTATGTGGATTAAAAAAAAAAATTGAAGATCCACAGCCTGCCTCTGCACCCTTTCCAAAGCTTGCTCTGCTGAGAGCTGAGCAGCAGTGAGTGGTCCCAGGTGGGCAGAGGGTCTTGCTTTCTACAAAGACCTCTCCATAAAGGTGAGACCTGCCATCTCTCTCTCTGCTTACTATGATGAGTTTCTCCAGGGCCCACAAATCTTTTGATTGCCATACAAAATAGTCTTTTTTGAGAAAGTGAAAGTCTGTTGATTTAGTATTAAATCTTTCTTCAACTCAGATGATTTCTAATACTTTGCTTTCATGAAATTTGAGGGAAGACCGAGTTGAGGTCTGTCAAAAGTTAGATCATTAAAAATCATTTTGATGATCGATCACCCTATCAGAGGGAGCTCTGTAATGGACATTACTATGATAAAGTTCCTTTTGTTTTTGTGAAAAATGTTTCATAGTGTATACAATAACTGTAACAACAATAATTGTAAAATGTTGGTGGGTATTGCCATCTATTTTAGGAAATAGATGCATCTTAATTTAGCAAGTCTGATGAAAACTAGTTTTTCCAATAACATTGTATTTTTATGTATAATAATTATTTATGAAATCCTGTTGTGATAAATCACATATTAATAGTACCTATTAATTATAGTTCAGTCTAGAATTATTTCTTTAATATCTAGAGCTACTTGGCTACAGGATTTAAACATTAACTTCAAATTAAAATGTACAAAATTAAATTCAAGTTATATACATACACCTGCTGCAGATAAATATGAGTGATCAATGAAAGGATTTTAGGCATAAAATGTATCACATTAACATAAAATTATGTGAAAAAAGTAGAGTGGAAATACAACTTTAAGGAGTAAATGAAATAACTTTTGCCTACTAAATACAAGCTTGTATGTGTATATTAAAACGAATTAAGATGCAGCTCAAATTGCTGTGACATTGGATTGTCCTGGAAACAGTGAAGAAGTCATATTAGAATTTTACTTTTAAATGATTCCTACTTCTGTTTCACCAGAGATTATATCCTTTGCAACTATTTAGATTGATGAAGAAATATTTTAGATGTTAACTGTTTAACTGTGAAATGTCATATAGTGTTTTTTGTTGTTAAGATAGTATTAATATTCATTTTGAAATATGCTCAAATGAATACTTTGAGAAGACATATAGTTTTTTTGTTGTTGAGAAGGCAAGATACCCCACTCCAGTATTATTATGAACATTTTGCAAATATGCACAAATGAATAATTTGAAAAGACATATAGTTTAAAGAGTTATTTTTCTCTGGGGGTAAGTCAGAAATTGCGACTTAGCAAGCAGGATATCGAAGGTCTCTATATCCAACAGCACATAAGGAGAATGAAAAACAGTGGTACAGAAATAGCTCCATTTGGTCTGGTTCAGGCTCTTTCCACACTTCTTCCCACTGCCCTCTTTCTAGTGCAGGATCCAGGTCTAAAAGGTCCTCAGCTCCAACTTAATGTCCCACATTACCACTACTCTCCTCCTCCCACGCGTGGCACTCATTTCTTTCACACTTAATGACAATCATGTTGACTTGGCCCTGGGACCACCTCATGGAACTATCCGGGAGTCATCATCCCCTGGCTCACGCTCCATGCCTCACTCTTGCCTCAAACCCCAGAAACCCTCAGACAATAGAAAGCCCAAGTTTAGGCCTAGGCCCTAAGCCCTTGTCCATCTATCATCATCTGAAAGATTGCTATTAATTTATGCATTTGCAGTTTTCAAAGTACCTCCCTCTTTATACTTCCTCTTTTCCTCTTTACCACAACCTGCTGTGATAGATGAACTTAGAAGATGGATGGATGGATGGATGGAT
The DNA here is from genome assembly GCF_027580195.1 of Bos mutus. Taxonomy (NCBI): domain Eukaryota; kingdom Metazoa; phylum Chordata; class Mammalia; order Artiodactyla; family Bovidae; genus Bos; species Bos mutus. Next base: position 19,847 of record NW_027218565.1, read on the forward strand.
AGGTAGGTAGGTTGAAAGAAGAAATTGGGGCTCAGAGGATTTAAATGGTTTGCCTGTGATGACACAGCAAGAAATGATGGAGTTAGTATTTGGAAGCAGGTCACCTGTTTTCAGAATCTTCGCCTTATGCACGACATCATTGAACCCAAGTCCAAGGTCAAAGAAAACCAATTGGAATCTTTCGAGCCTGGGGTGTCCCACTCAAACCTTACTGATCATGTAACCCTGGAGATAGTGGTGGGTGTTAGCATGTGGTCCTTGTCTGATGCCCACTGTCTGGGGCCTTCACACTTCATCCAGGTTCTCTGTCAGACATTTGGAAAGGACTTACAGCTGGGGAAATGAAAACATATGTGTACTTCCACGTACCATGGGAGAAGATTATTTAGAACAGGACATGATGGTGTGGAGCTAAGAGAGCTGAGTATAAACAAACATTCACATAAAAATGGGCAAGTTTTGCCACAAGTGGTGTTTTAGTCTGGATAGCTGTACTGGAAATAAAACTTGGGTAGATGTCAAAACACCAGTCATCTAACTTTAGCTTTATTTTTAATTAAAAACACTGACTTTTAGAAACCAAGAGAATACTAAACCTGTTTAACTTACCTCAAAGTGCCCAAATTAATAGTTATTTCTGGCTAAGTTGACTTCACCTATGCTTTTGTGTCATTTTTGGAAAACTTTTGAGGATACTTTTTTTTTAAGTGCATTCAGACATACAGTTTAAAAAATAATTACTCCTACTATGGAGCTTGATATTTTTTTTCTTCATTGTGAGGCATTTCATTTGAGGCTGAGCCCTTAAAACGTTTTAAAGTTAGTTGGGATTCAGGGTCACAAAAAAATCAGACACAACTTTAGCAACTAAACAACAACTGAACAACAGAGTAATTGATTCCCTAGAAGTTGAAGAAGTCAATCTGTAAGGCAGATACACAGTGAATAATTTTAATTCACTTAGCACACACGGCATAATTTACTAAAGAAAGGACTATGGCTTTAAAAACAGCCGAAGGTTGCTCTCCAAGACCACCTGAAAGTTCAAGTGTGCAGATGGCCAGGAGTTCAGCAACCTGGACTTATTCTACCTGTCCTCGTGGATTGGCTCCAGCTGTTTCCTTCTGAGCACAACTCAACTTGCTGAGTAGTCAGGCTCACTGTCAGTGACCAACGTGCGTAGATTGTCCAACAGGGAAGGGTGAAAGAGACCAGTGTAAATGACCTCCCCTGGCATTTGGGGCAGGAAAATCTATTTCTGTGAAACTTTGCTGTACAGGAGAAACAGCATCCAGACCCTTGGTGTCTACATATCAATAATGTTTCTGCTTCTATTAGGATGAATAAAAGTCACCTCTCCCAGAGTTTCAAATACTGAGGATCATTTTATTTTTAGCTGCCAGTGCTGCATTACAGAGAGGACACAAGGCTCCAGGGAGGTGGAGGGGCTTGCCTGAGATCATAATGCAAATTATTAATGGTAAGTCAGAATTTTTTCTGATATCTCTTGACTCTAAACACCCACCTACTACTATCCACCTGTAAATTTGGAATCAATTTACAGATTAATTTACTATTCGTGGCCAGTGTTTGTGAAGTATTGTAATGTCCTGTGCCAAAGATACTTGTGTGCATGCTCATTTGCTAAGTTTTGTCCAACTCTCTGTGACCCCATGGACTGGCCTGCCAGGTTCCTCTGTCCATGGGCTTTACCAGGCAAAAATACTGGAGTCAGTGTCCATTCCCTCCTCCAGGGCATCTTCCTGAGCTCTCCTACATCTCCTGCATTGGCAGGCAGATTGTTTACCATTCTGCCACCTGGAAAGCCTTCAAAGATGCTAATGGTATTTTATTAGTATGATTTGATATCTATTTATAGTGTAAGACAGTAGCAATGGAATATAAGCTATAGAAGAAAAATTTAAGTTGCAATCCATTCTGAAAATACTTGGGGAAAAAGAAAAAAAAAAAAAGGTCTGGGATGGATAGAACACAACTGTGCCCAGACTGACAGCTTTGGGAGGAGTGGGATATTCCAGTCTGCAGTATTCTGGAATATTCTCCATTCGCCCCAGTGCCAAGCACCAAGCCTGGCTCAAAGCTGACAGCCAGCCAGCGTGTGTTCATCCAGACTGAAGCACGTGCATGTTTGCATTTGAGCTGCTCTCTTAGTTCATCGAAAGAAGTATCTTAGAGTTTTTCATTTCTGATTCCTCCAGGGGTTCCTATCAGGCTCCCCTGGATTATTGGGAGGAAACTGGACCCTGAAAGTAGCCCAGGTGAGTGGGAACTCAGAGGGCATGAATTCTTGCCTTGAAGTTCAGAATCTTGAAGCAGCCATGCAAGATGTGGCCAGGACGAGCTGCCAGTGTTGCTGGGCTGGTGTGTAGAAAAGCCCCCTGCCCAGCTCATCAATCATCATGCCCAGGAGCTCTAGCATCCAGAGCAAGGTGCTAGCTCCCAGGTGGGAGCTTCATCCATATTATTTCTAACCTGCTGATGCAGGCTGCGTGTAAGTACAAGGAAAGGAGCGACTTGGGTTCACATACAAATCCACCTGAGACCCCCAACCTGTTGCTGCCTTCCAAGAAGAGATGTGGCAGCTCTGCTGCTGAGCCTCAACAAGTACTCTACATGTGTTTGTGATAGGAGCTTCCTATTCCAGAACACAGATACTGTTGGTTGATTGTTTTCCTGAGACAATCAACTTGTGTTCTTTCCCAGCAGAGTGCCTACACAGCCCTAGGTTTCTGTTTCTCTGGATTGTGGAAACACTACTCTCCTTTTCAGCTCTCCTTGGAAATCCATTAGGGACCTCCTAGAGAGGAAAGCTATTGCTTGGGGTTCTAAGTGGATCCAGGAGAGGAGTAGGGTGGTGTGGGCACAGATGATACATGCACCAGTTTCACCAAATGAGACAATGAAGAGTGTCCACAGTATCAAGGGATACGCCTCTGGAAATCATAGCTGGCCTCGGGTTTCAGTTTAAGAAATGGCTTTGCAACATATTCAAAGTGTGGCAAGTCCTTCAGGATTCTGAGCCCAGTATTTTCTAGCTACTCAATGACATGGGAAAGAAGGGGGAAATGTTCTAATGTGAAAGAAATGTAAAAGAGATCTAATGTAAAAAACCTAAAAGTTTTTTAGGTATTTAAGGAACTTTTAGATATTTGAGAACAAATAGGAATGTGTCTGTATCCGCTAGGTTATCAGATTTTTTGATATATAATTGTTCATCGAAGTCTCTAATGATCTTCTGTTCTTGTATCTTATCATTTGTAATGTCTTCTCCTTCACTTAGAATTTTATTTCAGTCCTTTCTTTTCCTTGATGAGTCTAGCTAAAGACACATTTATATTTTAAAAAAAACAGAGCTTATTAGTTTCATTGATTTTATGTTTTTTTTTTTTTTTTAGTTTCTATTTCATTTATTTCCATTCTGTTCTTTGCCTTCCTTATATTAACTTTGGGCTTGGTATGTTCTTATTTTTCTGGTTCCTTATTCAGGTTGCTTATCTGAGAGAATTCTTTTTTCTTAATGTACACATTTATTGTTATAAACTTTCCTCTGAGAACTTCTTTTGCTCCATCCCTTAAGTTTTGGTGGTATTCATTTTCTTTCTCTCTCTTCCCTTTTTTTTTTAATTTAAATTTCTAAACAATATCTTGATGAGCAGTTGTAGACTGTTTCTAAATTTATAGATAAATCAAATATTTAAAAATTGTAAATGAAGCTCACTTTTGTCTCCATCTTGACATCACCTGGATGAATGATGACTGAGATAGCAATGATGGGGAGTCTTTAAATTGCAACTAGTTCATTGTGTAGTCATTGTGATTAAAATATCCATTTCTGTCAGTGCACATGGGTTTATCGTTTTTATAGTGTTTTCATGATGTTTATGGTGCAGATAAAAGTAGCCCTTGTTAAATGCAGTCTCAAACTGTTTTCTCATTTGACTTATTGCCATCATAAACGAGCAGTCCAAGGTTTCTTCAACAGCACTGCAGCTATGTTGGGTCTTAGTATGTGAGAGTCGTGAAACTGGAGGACGTGCTTTAGCTGTGTGGTCACAGCGGGCCTCTGAACACATCATCCCAGTCAGACACTTCCCCATGCAGGCCTAAGGGGATGAAGCAAATGCCTGACCCCTGTCCCAGGGGCAGGCTGCCTACTGCACACTCAAGTTCATGGTGCTGTGGGCACCTACATCTTTTCAAAGAAGAGATTTGGAACCAAGCAAGCACTTCTTAGTTCCTTGTCCCAAACTCACCCGTTAGATAAATCTCCTCTCTTCTCATCTGGAGGGTAGGAGTATAAGTCCTTCCCTTGAAACTTCAGGCTGAGGAAATGAAGTTCAACTGTAATTTCTGACCAGATTTAGCTTACAGTTGAGATTACACTCATGCTTTTTGTATGTACCAACTAACGATGAGAGCTTTGGATAGACGTATGCTAGACAGTAAAGAGAGATCTGTTGCCTGTTTTAAATTTTGTCCTAAATAACCCAAAATGTGGATAATTCATTTGTTGACTCATTTTAAGAAACCAGGCTTTATCTGGAGGAAGCAAACCTCCTTTTAAGGATGAACATCTTCAGTTTTGGCCTGCTTAAGTCAAATAAAGATTTTCTCCTTCAAGTTCCCTATCCTGTGTTTAAAAAAAATTCATGCTTTATAAATTAAATATATCCACTTCTCCAAAGCAGTTTGATATTAATTTATTCTAATTCATGCCTTTAAAGCATATGATTAGTTAGAAAGCTACTACATCATGTCATGCCACAAGTTTATTGAACAATAAACAATGTTTTACATATTCATTTTCTCTATGTTATAGTTAAAAATCTATGTGTTTTTCTTAATCTGAGGAAGCAGCTGGCATAGGACTCAGTAAGAAGGCCATTGGCTTTGTTACTTCTTTTGTAGAATTCAGAAATTTGACTAAATCAATGAGTCTCATACCTTACAAAATGTTCCCCCCCGCCTCAAAGAACAACCTTTCTTTAAAAAAAAAAAAAACAAAAAACACCTTTTCCATGGAATCATATTGTATAAAATAGAGACAAGTATAGAGCCCTTTAGCTAAAGGCACGACCAGAGACCCTGCAGCTGTGATTTCTCTGTTCTTCAACTCTGCAGTGATCCCTGTGGGACCTTCTACTTTTATAGGACATAGTTTGCAAACTAACAGTTATGAGAGAATCCTTCTCATTAAACATCTTTAGAATTAAAACTTGCTGGTACCTTGTTTTCTTGTGTATAATTTTCTCACCTTTGTGTATTTTTGTTAAATAGAAAAGGTTAAAGAAAATCACAGATGTGTTCTCCTCATAAACAGTTTGATTTCAAACTACTTCTTCCATTGGAACTCAATCCTCACCTAGAAATCAAAATAAAGGCCTCAGAAGTATATATTTAGAGCTGGAGCTTTTAGGGAAGAAGATACTAATCTTGTGGGTCATTTCTAGGACTATGCATGATTCCCTAATTCTCTGAAAGTGTGTGTTCTCAATAGACTGGTATTTATTGTACATTTTATCAGATTAAATAGCATTCCATATATATGTTCTCTGTTATCTAAAAGTAGAATAAGTGGGAATTCATTTTCTTTTATTTATGTGATTATTTTTCTACTTAAGTAATGTTCAAGTTAGGTCTAGTCTCTAAAAGTATTATTTAAATGTCACATTTTGTCAGTTCTGTGTCATTCCTATGACAATATCTTTTGCTTAACTTAAACATAAATAATATTTGATTTATTTCAGATGCAGCAGGAATTGGTCAGGAGTATAACTAGAGAACTAACAAAAGGTATGTTGCCAAAACTTATGAATTACATTTAGACATTGATTTCTGAAATACACTGAAAACAATAAATGGCACCTTTCACCATTGTTTGGATAACAGATTCTATGTTAAATGATTTTTCTTAGACACAGCTAAAGAAAAATGTGAACGCATGAGCAGTCATAGTAAAAAATATCCTTCTTCCTCATTTATTCATCATTTTCCATAGCTTTAAAAAAATCTCAAAATGTCTATGTAGTTCTTGTTGTTTTTTTATTATTATTTTTGTTTTTAAAAAATATTTATTTATTTTAATTGGAGGCTTATTATTTTACAGTATTGTGGTGGCTTTTGCCATACATTGACATGAATCAGCCATGGGTGTTCATGTATCTGCCCATCCTGTATCTCACCCCCCCCCCACCTCCAAAGGACTCTGTAGTTTTTTCTAGCACCACAATTTGAAAGCATCCTTCCACTTTGAGGAACCTCAGTCTTTGCTCTGACACCTGTTAACTGCTGATGCCCCTGTACATTATGGAGGGTAAGCAGTTGTATTCAAAGTTACTGATTTAAATACTAATCACATCTAAAATACACCTTCATAGAAACATCTGAACTGGTGTTTGACCTAACAGCTGGGATCATATTCTATCCAAGTTGACAGATTAATTAACCATCACACTGGGCAGATATTTAAACTATCAATTTTAAGGAGAATATTGAAATCGCCTAGTATTCCTCCAGTTCCAGGCTAGGTTTTTAATCCCGATGGTGTGGTCACTGACCCAGAGCCAGACATCCTGGAATGTGAAGTCAAATGCGCCTTAGAAAGCATCACTATGAACAAAGCTAGTGGAGGTGATGGAATTCCAGTTGAGCTATTTCAAATCCTGAAAGATGATCCTGTGAAACTGTTGCACTCAATATGCCAGCAAATCTGGAAAACTCAGCAGTGGCCACAGGACTGGAAAAGGTCAGTTTTCATTCCAATCCCAAAGAAAGGCAATGCCAAAGAATGCTCAAACTACCACACAATTGCACTCATCTCACATGCTAGTGAAGTCATGCTCAAAATTCTCCAAGCCAGGCTTCAGCAATATGTGAAGCGTGAACTTCCTGATGTTCAAGCTGGTTTTAGAAAAGGCAGAGGAACCAGAGATCAAATTGCCAGCATCCGCTGGATCATGGAAAAGGCAAGAGAGTTCCAGAAAAACATCTATTTCTGCTTTATTGGCTATGACAAAGCCTTTGACTATGTGGATCACAATAAACTGTGGAAAAGTCTTCAAGAGATGGGAATACCAGACCGCCTGATCTGCCTCTTGAGAAATTTGTATGCAGGTCAGGAAGCAACAGTTAGAACTGGACATGGAACAACAGACTCATTCCAAATAGGAAAAGGAGTACGTCAAGGCTGTATATTGTCACCCTGCTTATTTAACTTATATGCAGAGTACATCATGAGAAATGCTGCACTGGAAGAAGCACAAGCTGGAATCAAGATTTCCGGGAGAAATATCATTAACCTCAGATATGCAGATGACACCACCCTTATGGCAGAAAGTGAAGAGGAACTAAAAAGCCTCTTGATGAAAGTGAAAGAGGAGAGTGAAAAAGTTGGCTGAAAGCTCAACATTCAGAAAACGAAGAACATGGCATCTGGTCCCATCACTTCATGGGAAATAGATGGGGCAACAGTGTCAGACTTTATTTTTTGGGGCTCGAAAATCACTGCAGATGGTGACTGCAGCCATGAAATTAAAAGACGCTTACTCCTTGAAAGGAAAGTTATGGCCAACCTAGATATCATATTCAAAAGCAGAGACATTACCTTGCCAACAAAGGTTCGTCTAGTCAAGGCTATGGTTTTTCCTGTGGTCATGTATGGATGTGAGAGTTGGACTATGAAGAAGGCTGAGCACCGAAGAATTGATGCTTTTGAAGTGTGGTGTTGGAGAAGACTCTTGAGAGTCCCTTGGACTGCAAGGAGATCCAATCAGTCCATTCTGAAGGAGATCCGCCCTGGGATTTCTTTGGAAGGAATGATGCTAAAGCTGAAACTCCAGTACTTTGGCCACCTCATGCAAAGAGTTGACTCATTGGAAAAGACTCTGATGCTGGGAGGGATTGGGGGCAGAAGGAGAAGGGGACGACAGAGGATGAGATGGCTGGATGGCATCACTGACTCGATGGACGTGAGTCTGAGTGAACTCTGGGAGTTGGTGATGGACAGGGAGGCCTGGCGTGCTGCGATTCATGGGGTCATGAAGAGTTGGACACGATTGAGTGACTGAACTGAACTGAATACTCCATTTTGTGTATGTGTGTGTGTACCGCATCTTCTTTATCCATTCATCTGTTGATAGATATTTAGGTTGTTTCCATGTATTGGCTATTGTAAATATTGCCGCAATGAACATTGGGGTGCATGTATCTTTTTAAATAATGGTTTCCTCTGGATAACTGACCAGGAGTGGAATTGCTGACTCATATGGCAACTCTATATTTAGTTTTTGAAGAAACCTCCATACTGTTCTGCACAGTGGGTGTACCTAGTTACATTCCCATGAACACTGTAGGAGTGTTCCACACCCTTTCCAGCATTTATTGTTTATAGATTTTTTATGCTGGCTATTCTGACTGATGTGAAATGATATCCCATTGTAGTATTGCTTCACTTGTCTAATAATTAGGGATGTTAAGCATCCTTTCTGAGCATCGTTTCATGTGCTTTTTGGTCATCTGTAAGTGTTCTTTAGAGAAATGTCTATTTCGATCTTATACTCATTTTTTGATTGGGTTGTTTGTTTTTTGATATTGAGCACTTTGAATTGTTTGAATGTGTGAATATTAATCTGTCAGTTGCCTAATTTTCAAATATTGTCCCCCATTCTGTGGGTTTTCTTCTGTCTTGTTTATGATATCTTGTGCTGTGCAAAGGCTTTTAAGTTTAATGAGGTCCAATTTGCTTACTTTTGATTTTACTTTTATTACTCTAAGGGGTGGGTCAAAAAACATACATTGCTGTGATTTGTGGCAGAGTGTTGTGCCTGTGTTCTCCTTTAAGTGTTTTATAATGTCTGTCCTTATGTTTAGGTCTTTAATCCATTTTGAGTTTATTCTTGTGTATGGTATTAGGGAGTGTTCTGATTTCATTCTTATACATGTAGCTCTCTAGTTTTCTCAGCACTGTTTATTGAGGAGGCTGTCTTTTCTCCATTGTACAGTCTTGCCTCCTTTGTCCTCGATTAATTGATCACAGGTGTGTGGATTTCTCTCTGGACTTCCTATCCTGTCCCATTGATCTATGCAATATATTTCAGTTTTTGTGCCAGTACCAGTGTTTTGATTACTGTAGCTTGTCGTGTAGTCTGAATTCAGGGAGCCTGATCCTGTCAGCTCCTGCTCTTCTTTCTCAAGATTGTTTTGACTCTTCAGGGTGTTTTGTATTTCCATACACACTGTAAAATTTTTTGTTCTAGTTCTATGAGAAACACCATTTGTAATTTGATACAAATTGCATCAAATCTATAGATTGCTTTGGTTAGTACAGTTACTTTGACAGCAGGAAACGGTTTATTCAGAGTGGTTCTAGGGATGTGGTGGCCATCTTGAATTAAATCAGATTAAATCAGGTTCATAAAATCAGATCTGATTTTCCCAGCCTGTGGCTCTTTGTGTCCTGAAGAAGGCGCCAAATGACTGGCCAGGGCTCTGATGCTTTGGAAAACGTGAGATGTAATTCTAAAAGGCCAGCATCTTAAAGCATTCAGTGGTCTGTCTGCAACCCTTCCTTTTGCTTCATTTTAGTGTAATGTGGGTCAAAAGGAGAAGCAGACAGGAAAATGGTTGCCTCTCCTGGCATGTGGTAATATTGTGGAATATGAAAATGTGAGTCAAACACAGAGACAGCCCAGTCAAACAGCACCTAAACACAGAGCTTGTATGGGAACTTGTGTGTGTGTGTGTGTGTGTGTGTTTACTTGTGCTTCTGAGAAAGATTAAATGGTAAAGAATTGAAGTGATGAAACATACTCCAAAAAAAAGGTAAAGAGAAAATATTGTAGAAAAACCTATAAAAAGAATAAAAAAGTGTGTCGTGAAAGAGAGAAAGGAGAACTCAAGAGGGCATGAGATAGATAAAGTACTGACAGTGGAGTTCCAGGAGGCAAGATCCTAGTCCTCTCTTTCTTGCAGTTCTAATAAGAGTTGAATTTCAAATGACTGTCATACAAGTAGAGGACAAGAAAAAACACACCAAGTCATCTGGAAGCAATTCAGTGGAATTCTTTATTTCAAGGACTCTCTATAATTTCTCTATATTATATTTTACATATATCTTACATATTATAGTTTACATATTATATATATAATATATTTATATATGAATGAAAATGTCAAGAGGTACGTTTTGAATTTTCAGTGATATCAAAGGTAGTGTGACAGGAATTTTATGTGGAATTTGCATGGAAGTGAGCTAGTGTGGTCGGGAGAGAAGACTAGGTCGGGAGGGCTGAGACATGGCCTGGGACTTGATTGATGGCATTGAACAGGATATTTGAGATGAATGAACAGAATTCGCTTCCTAGAATAGTTGTTAAGCAAGGATGTTATGAACATCCATAAACCTACAGTAAAAATGGCAGTGTGGAAAAGGGATTAAAAGAATAATCTTGTTAACAACCTTCAGTTATAAAGGATGAGAAGCCAGAAATTCCTAATTTAACAACATCATCTCCTTGGTTTTTCAGTGTTCTCGCATCAATTGTACCATATTAAAAAAAAATTAATAAGTTGGCAAATGGTAGGAAAGCTTGACATGACATATTTATTGTATGCTTTTCACAGATCCATATTTATATCATCCAGCTGCTTTAAAGCATTAAAATTATGATCATAAGACACATGATGGGGATAGACAATGAGCATATTAAGAAGAGGATCAGGATGATTTGAAACCAAAGGAGGAATATTAGTGTAATTAAAATTTGTTGCTGCTGCTGCTAAGTCACTTCAGTTGTGTCTGACTCTGTGTGACCCCATACTTCTTCTTTAATAAAGAAAGCTGTATTCCTTAAGACTTACACTTAGACATATTATTATTTGAGGTTGTATTTTGCCTATCTCATTACACGGAAGAAATGTTAATCTCGTTACTTTCTTTTCCTCACCCAGCTCTTCTTACCAGCCCTCCTGCAAAGCATTAAAAAGAAAATATTTAAGCCAAATTTGTCCAGGAGGTTTCACTGAGCATGTAGAGTATCCTGCTCACAGACCCGCTGTGTGGTGTTTATTCCCTGGAACTTCCCTGCAGGTTTCTCTGAACCTTAACATCTAGAACCCATGACCTGAAATGCTAAGAGCTCTTCCCCTTCACCTATAGGCACACTATTTGATTTCTGCTCCCCTTGTCTTCCCATAAAAGCGAGTTTGGGGGGATGATTTCCCAGGAAATTTCTAGTGGTTTTAAGATCAAAAGCTAATTTTGACGCCTTATCTCGTTTCTTCCAGCTGTTTTAAGTTCTGTTCTTGGTTTGCAGAGGCTTATAAAAACGCACTGGTTATTCTGCAGCTTCACAGGTGAGAGCAGAGGCTTCCCAAGGGCCAATCCAGTTCCATTTGAGGCTGGATCAGTCATACATGTGGTTGGCCTCTGGTTCTCATCAGCTATCTTGTTCTGTGTAGAGTGAAGATTGTGTGCAGAGTGAAGGTACCGGCAGAAGGCTTCACGGTTCCTGTGTTCCAAGAACAGAGATGCTCCAGCAGCTCACTCTTCAACCTTGTTCCCAGCAGGTATGACAGATTTGTTTGAGTTCTGAGCTGCTGTCAGAGTGGAGAGTCTGATTGAATCTCCATGCTAACCAAAATGCTCAGCACTGGTGCATCGCATATTGACTGATTTCTAACTTGAAGTCCTGGGGTCTTCCTGGAGGAAAGGATAACAGGGACTTGTTCTTGTATATTGTCAGTGGTGGTGTCTTAGATCAAAAGCCTGTGAAGTTCCAAAATGTGACCCAAGTCAGGTGACCCAGCCCTCTTTCCCATGCAGTGAACAGCATCAGGGACGTCTCTCCCCAGTGGGTACTTGAATTGTGTATTCTCATCTTCATTATGGTAATGTAGCGAACTCTTCATGCTTGGCAATGAAAAGATGGACAATTCAAACCAGATGATTATAATCTACATGGCTCTAGATGTAATAAAGACAGTCACATGATGAGACACAGTCTCTTTCTCACACACACATTCCACTCATACATGTTTGAGTTTAATTGTACACTGCATCTAATTATACTCCTCTCTTGACTTGGCCCACACCATCATGGACCATGGGGCACAGAAAGACAGGTAGGGAGGCGCCAAACTGACCCTCCACTGGTGGTTGTTTGAGAGCTGATCATAAGGCTTCAAGTTCATGGCTGCACTGTGTGCTGCCCCTATATCAGTAGCACAGAAACTTTCCTGCTATACCAGAACGTCCATCTAAAAATGGGTAACATCAGTAGGAAGATTGGGGCAGAGGGTAACACTGCCCTAGCAGGTTAATAGCCCTTGAAAACCAACCAATCTCAGGTCCCCTGGAAACTAGAGAGGCCTGTAGCTGTCACGAACAGGTCAGACCACATAGATCTCATAGGAGACTCAGTCTGGTGCTGTGGGGATCAGATCAGATGATTTAAAGTCTCTTTCTATAAAACTGTGTGTTCTTTGGGAGAAAAGATTGGGGTGGGGAAGCAAACTCATTTCCAAAAATCTACACTAAAGAAAGTTAAACAGCTTTCTTTAGGCTTTTTTTTTTTTTCTTTTTAAATTTTATTTTGTTTTTAAACTTTACATAATTGTATTAGTTTTGCCAAATATCAAAATGAATCCGCCACAGGCATACATGTGTTCCCCATCCTGAACCCTCCTCCCTCCTCCCTCCCCACACCATCCCTCTGGGTCGTCCCAGTGCACCAGCCCCAAGCATCCAGTATCGCGCATCGAACCTGGACTGGCAACTCGTTTCTTACATGATATTCTACATGTTTCAGTGTCACTCTCCCAAATCTTCCCACCCTCTCCCTCTCCCACAGAGTCCATAAGACTGTTCTATACATCAGTGTCTCTTTTGCTATCTCGTACACCAGGTTATTGTTACCATCTTTCTAAATTCCATATATATGTGTTAGTATACTGTATTTATGTTTTTCCTTCTGGCTTACTTCACTCTGTATAGTAGGCTCCAGTTTCATCCACCTCATTAGAACTGATTCAAATGTATTCTTTTTAATGGCTGAGTAATACTCCATTGTGTATATGTACCACAGCTTTCTTATCCATTCATCTGCTGATGGACATCTAGGTTGCTTCCATGTCCTGGCTATTATAAACACTGCTGCGATGAACATTGGGGTACACGTGTCTCTTTCCCTTCTGGTTTCCTCAGTGTGTATGCCCAGCAGTGGGATTGCTGGATCATAAGGCAGTTCTATTTCCAGTTTTTTAAGGAATCTCCACACTGTTCTCCATAGTGGCTGTACTAGTTTGCATTCCCACCAACAGTGTAAGAGGGTTCCCTTTTCTCCACACCCTCTCCAGCATTTATTATTTGTAGACTTTTGGATCGCAGCCATTCTGACTGGTGTGAAATGGTACCTCATAGTGGTTTTGATTTGCATTTCTCTGATAATGAGTGATGTTGAGCATCTTTTCATGTGTTTGTTAGCCATCTGTATGTCTTCTTTGGAGAAATGTCTATTTAGTTCTTTGGCCCATTTTTTGATTGGGTCATTTATTTTTCTGGAGTTGAGCTGTAGGAGTTGTTTGTATATTTTTGAGATTAGTTGTTTGTCAGTTGCTTCATTTGCAATTATTTTCTCCCATTCTGAAGGCTGTCTTTTCACCTTGCTAATAGTTTCCTTTGATGTGCAGAAGCTTTTAAGGTTAATTAGGTCCCATTTGTTTATTTTTGCTTTTATTTCCAATATTCTGGGAGGTGGGTCATAGAGGATCCTGCTGTGATGTATGTCGGAGAGTGTTTTGCCTATGTTCTCCTCTAGGAGTTTTATAGTTTCTGGTCTTATGTTTAGATCTTTAATCCATTTTGAGTTTATTTTTGTGTATGGTGTTAGAAAGTGGTCTAGTTTCATTCTTTTACAAGTGGTTGACCAGATTTCCCAGCACCACTTGTTAAAGAGATTGTCTTTAATCCATTGTATATTCTTGCCTCCTTTGTCAAAGATAGGGTGTCCATATGTGCGTGGATTTATCTCTGGGCTTTCTATTTTATTCCATTGATCTATATTTCTGTCTTTGTGCCAGTACCATACTGTCTTGATAACTGTGGCTTTGTCGTAGAGCCTGAAGTCAGGTAGGTTGATTCCTCCAGTTCCATTCTTCTTTCTCAAGATCGCTTTGGCTATTCGAGGTTTTTTTGTTTTTCATTACAAATTGTGAAATTATTTGTTCCAGCTCTGTGAAGAATACTGTTGGTAGCTTGATAGGGATTGCGTTGAATCTATAAATTGCTTTGGGTAGTATACTCATTTTCACTATATTGATTCTTCCAATCCATGAACATGGTATATTTCTCCATCTATTAGTGTCCTCTTTGATTTCTTTCACCAGTGTTTTATAGTTTTCTATATATAGGTCTTTAGTTTCTTTAGGTAGATATATTCCTAAGTATTTTATTCTTTCCGTTGCAATGGTGAATGGAATTGTTTCCTTAATTTCTCTCTCTGTTTTCTCATTATTAGTGTATAGGAATGCAAGGGATTTCTGTGTGTTGATTTTATATCCTGCAACTTTACTATAGTCATTGATTATTTCTAGTAATTTTCTGGTGGAATCTTTAGGATCAAGTGGGCTTTATCCCAGGGATGCAAGGATTCTTCAATATCCGCAAATCAATCAATGTAATACACCACATTAACAAATTGAAAAATAAAAACCAAATGATTATCTCAATAGATGCAGAGAAAGCCTTTGACAAAATTCAACATCCATTTATGATAAAAACTCTCCAGAAAGCAGGAATAGAAGGAACATACCTCAACATAATAAAAGCTATATATGACAAACCCACAGCAAACATTATCCTCAATGGTGAAAAATTGGAAGCATTTCCTCTAAAGTCAGGAACAAGACAAGGGTGCCCACTTTCACCATTACTATTCAACATAGTTTTGGAAGTTTTGGCCACAGCAATCAGAGCAGAAAAAGAAATAAAAGGAATCCAAATTGGAAAAGAAGAAGTAAAACTCTCACTATTTGCAGATGACATGATCCTCTAAATCTTTAGGCTTTAATATTCTGGTTTGATTGCAAATCTCTAACAGGGGAAAATAAAAGGCACATTTTCCCAAATAGTTTTCAACTGGGATTCTGTTTTCACTGGGAATCACATT
>NW_027218566.1:0-6043 GCF_027580195.1 Bos mutus
GCTGCTGCTGCGCGTCGGTGACTCACGACGCGATCGACTACGCTGCCGATCGTGATGGTGCTGACATGCATCACTGATAACTATGCCGTCCGATACATGATCTGGCTGCACTGTCGTATACGAGGCGTCGCGTCGCGCCATCCGCTGTGCGTCCTGCGATGACACCGTGTAGCCTATCGCTGATCGATCAATGTGCTGCCGTATGCGCACCACTGCCATCTGCTGTCCCTGACCGGCTATCGCTGTGTCTGTATGCGATCGCTCTGGCTCTACGTCCGGGTGCCGATGTGTCTGTATGATGCTGTCCGACCTATCCTTCTCGTCAGCGTCACACGTCTGTGCTCGGATCGCCTCTGGCACGATGCATCACTGATCCAATATTTGGGTGTCGACGCGTCACGCGCCTCACATGGCGGGAGTCCACTACTATATCGTCGCTGTGCTGATCCTGCTGATCACGTCGGTGATGCACTGATCTGTAAGCACGATAGTGCATCATGCACATGCCTGATCATACACTGATCACGAGTCTGCACGTGCACTGATCCTGTGGCTCATCATGCACTGATCACGCATGAAGCTGATCATACACTGATCATGAAGCTGATCATACACTGATCACGTGACTGTGCATGCACTGATCACATGACTGTGCATACACTGATCCCATGGCTGATCTTTCACTGATCACGTGGCTGATCATGAACTGATCACGTGCCTGATCATGCACTTATCACGTGACTGATCCTGCAGTCATCCTGCCTGCCTAATGAACTGAATGAACTGACCATGCACTGTGGCTGATGCTGATGCACTGATCACGTGCTGATCATGCACTGATCACGTGACTGAACATGCATGATGATCACGTGGATGCACTGATCACGTGGCTCACTGATCACGTGGCTGATCATGCAATGATCACGTGGCTGATCATGCACTGATCACGTGACTGATCATACACTGATCACGTGACTGATCATGCACTGATCGTGTGGCTGATCATGCACTGATCGTGGCTGATCATCACCGTCACATGCCTGATAATGAACTGATCACGTGGCTGACCATGCACTGATCACGTGGCTGAATATACACTGATCACGTGACTGTGCATGCACTGATCACGTGGCTGAGCATGCAATGATCACGTGGCTGATCATGCACTGATCACGTGGCTGATCATGCACTGATCACATGGCTATCATGCACTGATCACATGGCTATCATGCAGTGATCCCATGGCTCATCATATACTGATCACGTGACTGATCATGCAGGGGTCACGTGGCTGATCATACACTGATCATGTGACTGATCATGCACTGATCACATGCCTGATCATGAACTGATCACTTGCCTGATCATGCACTTATCACGTGGCTCATCATGCACTGATCTCAAAGCTGATCATACACTGATTACGTGACTGTGCATGCACTGATCACTTGGCTGATCTTGCACTGTTCATGTGGCTGATCATTGCACTGATTATCCTGGTTGATCATGTTGACTGATCGTTGTTTGATGATAATACACTGATCACTGAGCTGATCATGACACTGATCACGTGACTGCATGCATGCACTGATCACTGGCTGATGATCATGCATCTGATCATGCACTGGCTGACTGATCACTGATCACTGGCTGGCTGATCATGCACTGATCATGCACTGACTGCACTGATGCACTGATCACGCTGGCTGATCATGATCACGTGGCTGATCTGATCTGATCACACTGATCATGCACTGATGATCGTGGCTGATCATGCACTGATCACGTGGCTGATCACTGCACTGATCACGTGACTGATCATGCACTGATCACGTGGCTGATCATGCACTGATCACCGTGGCTGATCATGCACTGATCACCTTGCTGATCATGCACTGATCACGTGACTGATCATGCACTGATGCACTGATCACGATCACTGATCATGCACTGATCACGTGGCTGATCATGCACTGATCACGTGGCTGATCATCACACTGATCACGTGACTGATCATGCACTGATCACGTGTGGCTGATCATGCACTGATCACGTGGCTGATCATGCACTGATCACGTGGCTGATCATGCACACTGATCATGCACACTGATCATGTGACTCATCATGCACTGATCACTGACTGATCATCATGATCATGCACTGATCACGTGGCTGATCATGCACTGATCACGTGGCTGATCATGCACTGATCACATGGCTGATCATGCACTGATCACGTGACTGATCATGCACTGATCGTGCGTGGCTGATCATGCACTGATCACGGCTGCTGATCATGCACTGATCGATCGTGCTGATCATGCACTGATCACGTGCTGATCATGCACTGATCACGTGACTGATCATGCACTGATCACGTGACTGATCATGCACTGATCATGTGACTGATCATGCACTGATCACGTGACTGATCATGCACTGATCACATGTGACTGATCATGCACTGATCGCCTGCTGATCATGCACTGATCACATGCTGATCATACACTGATCACGTGACTGATCATGCACTGATCACGTGGCTGATCATGCACTGATCGTGGCTGATCATGCACTGATCACGTGGCTGATCATGCACTGATCTGATCATGCACTGATCATGCACTGACTGATCTGATGGCTGATCATGCACTGATCACGTGGCTGATCATGCACTGATCACGTGACTGATCATGCACTGATGCGTGACTGATCATGCACTGATCACGTGGCTGATCATGCACTGATCACGTGGCTGATCATGCACTGATCACGTGGCTGATCATGCACTGATCACGTGGCTGATCATGCACTGATCACGTGGCTGATCATGCACTGATCATGTGCTGATCATCATGCACTGATCACGTGGCTGATCATGCACTGATCACGTGGCTGATCATGCACTGATCACGCTGCTGATCATGCACTGATCACGTGGCTGATCATGCACTGATCACGTGGCTGATCATGCACTGATCACGTGGCTGATCATGCACTGATCGTGTGCTGATCATGCACTGATCACGTGTGCTGATCATGCACTGATCACGTGGCTGATCATGCACTGATCACTGTGCTGATCATGCTGATCATGCACTCATCATCACTGATGGTGACTGATCATGCACTGATCTGGCTGATCTGCTGATCATGCACTGATCACGTGGCTGATCACACACTGATCGTGACTGATCATGCACTGATCACGTGGCTGATCATGCATGCTGATGGCTGGCTGATCATGCACTGATCTGATCTGACTCATGCACTGATCATGACTGATCATGCACTGATCACGTGGCTGATCATGCACTGATCACGTGGCTGATCATGCACTGATCATCGTGGCTGATCATGCACTGATCACGTGGCTGATCATGCACTGATCACGTGGCTGATCATGCACTGATCACGTGGCTGATCATGCACTGATCACGTGTGCTGATCATGCACTGATCACGTGGCTGATCATGCACTGATCACGTGGCTGATCATGCACTGATCACGTGGCTGATCATCACACTGATCATGTGACTGATCATGCACTGATCACGTGGCTGATCATGCACTGATCACGTGGCTGATCATGCACTGATCACGTGGCTGATCATGCACTGATCACGTGGCTGATCATGCACTGATCACGTGCTGATCATGCACACTGATCACGTGGCTGATCATCATGCACTGATCATGCCTGCTGATCATGCACTGATCACGTGGCTGATCATGCACTGATCACGTGGCTGATCATGCACTGATCACGTGACTGATCATGCACTGATCACGTGCTGATCATGCACTGATCACGTGGCTGATCATGCACTGATCACGTGGCTGATCATGCACACTGATCATCACGTGCTGATCATGCACTGATCACGCTGCTGATCATGCACTGATCACGTGGCTGATCATGCACTGATCACGTGACTGATCATGCACTGATCACGTGGCTGATCATGCACTGATCACGTGGCTGATCATGCACTGATCACGTGGCTGATCATGCACTGATCACGTGGCTGATCATGCACTGATCACGTGGCTGATCATGCACTGATCACGCTGCTGATCATGCACTGATCACGTGGCTGATCATGCACTGATCACGTGCTGATCATGCACTGATCACGTGGCTGATCATGCACTGATCACTGATCATGCACTGATCACTGATCATCATGATCACATGCTGATCATGCACTGATCGTGGCTGATCATGCACTGATCACGTGACTGATCATGCACTGATCACGTGGCTGATCATGCACTGATCACGTGGCTGATCATGCACTGATCACGCACTGCTGATCATGCACTGATCACGTGACTGATCATGCACTGATCACTGGCTGATCATGCACTGATCACTGATGACTGATCATGCACTGATCACGTGCTGATGATCATGCACTGATCACGTGACTGATCATGCACTGATCACGTGGCTGATCATGCACTGATCGTGTGCTGATCATGCACTGATCACGTGGCTGATCATGCACTGATCACGTGACTGATCATGCACTGATCACACTGATGATCATGCACTGATCACACTGATCACGTGATCACTGATCATGCACTGATCACGTGACTGATCATGCACTGATCATCATCGTGGCTGATCATGCACTGATCACGTGGCTGATCATGCACTGATCACGTGGCTGATCATGCACTGATCACGTGGCTGATCATGCACTGATCACGCTGCTGATCATGCACTGATGTGACTGATCATGCACTGATCACGTGGCTGATCATGCACTGATCACGTGGCTGATCATGCACTGATGATCACGTGGCTGATCATGCACTGATCACGTGGCTGATCATGCACTGATCACGTGATCTGATCATCACACTGATCACGTGGCTGATCATGCACTGATCACGTGCACTGATCATGCACTGATCACGTGGCTGATCATGCACTGATCATGACTGATCATGCTGACTGATCACGTGGCTGATCATGCACTGATCACGTGGCTGATCATGCACTGATCACGTGGCTGATCATGCACTGATCACTGGCTGATCACTGCACTGATCTGATCATGCTGATCATGCACTGATCACGTGGCTGATCATGCACTGATCATGTGACTGATCACGCACTGATCACATGACTGCATATGCACCGATCACGTGGCTGTTCATACAGTGATCACGTGGCTGATCATGCACTGATCACGTGGCTGATCATGCACACTGATCACGTGGCTGATCATGCACTGATCACGTGCTGATCATGCACTGATCACGTGGCTGATCATGCACTGATCACGCTGATGATCGTGGCTGATGCACTGATCACGTGGCTGAATCATGCACTGATCACGTGCTGATCATGCACTGATCACGTGGCTGATCATGCACTGATCACGTGGCTGATCATGCACTGATCACGATCTGATCATGCTGATCACGTGGCTGATCATGCACTGATCACGTGGCTGATCATGCACTGATCACGTGGCTGATCATGCACTGATCACGTGGCTGATCATGCACTAATCACGTGTCTAATCGTACACTGATCACGTGGCTAATCATGCACTAATCACGTTACTTATCATGCACTGATCACGTGGCTGATCATACACTGATCACGTGGCTGATCATGCACTGATCATGTGACTGATCATGCACTGATCACGTGGCTGATCATGCACTGATCACGTTACTTATCATGCACTGATCACGTGGCTGATCATACACTGATCACGTGGCTGATCATGCACTGATCATGTGACTGATCACGCACTGATCACGTGCCTGATCATGCACTGATCACGTGCCTCATCATGCACTTATCACATGAATGACCATGCTCTGATCACGTGCCTGATCATGCAATGATCACGTGGCTGATCATGCACTGATCACGAAGCTGATCATACACTGATCACGTGGCTGATCATGACTGATCATGACTGATCTGATCTGATCGTGACTGATCATGCACTGATCACGTGGCTGATCATGCACTGATCATGTGGCTGATCATGCACTGATCACATGCCTGATC
>NW_027218567.1:0-19657 GCF_027580195.1 Bos mutus
TATACAGTCATTTTTCATAATGTGGTAGCTACATGTGTAAAGTTACTTCAAATACTGCATTAGAGAAAACAGAATCACAGCTCCAAAATTGCCTAACATAGAATTAGGTTTCTGGGTGCATCTATGCTCAAAGATTTTGTCCACCAGTTATTATGGAATTTTGTTGAATCTGAGTTTCTGTTTTAAACCAGCCTTAAAAATGCTGATCTCCACTATATTACATTGGGGGCAGGGAAATTACTAAATAACAGTAAAGGAGGTTTAATGAAATCAAATGATCTGGTTTTTTAAAAGAGAAATCTGGCATATCATAAACCTTAAACACGTTGAAATTTCAAAGGTATCTTGATAAAATTAATGAGAAAACAACTATCTGTTCCTTTGATTGCAACAAGAAGACCAATCAAAGAAGTAACCATGGGGAAAACTGGCAAATGAAGAGGGCAACCTCAGTTGGAAAAATAAATTAACAAGAGAAAAATCAAATAAAAATATGTCTATGTGAGTTGAAGAAGGAGATCCTTGCTTGTTGAAGGTAAGGGTAAAAATGTAAAAAAATGTAAATGAAGCCGCTCAGTCATGTCCGACTCTTTGCGACCCCATGGACTGTAGCCTAACAGGCTCCTCTGTCCATGGGATTTTCCAGGCAATAGTACTGGAGTGGATTGCCATTTCCTTCTCCAGCGGATCTTCCCAACCCAGAGATCGAACCAGGTCTGCTGCATTGTAGACAGACACTTTACCATCTGAGCCACCAGGAAAGTACAGGTAAGGAAGGTAAGGGTACAAGAAACAAATGAAATAACGACAAGATCCCAGTGGAATACATTATTGGTACTTGCCTTTTTCATGTTCACTGTCCTCTAAAAAGTAGAAGGGAAAGAGCAATCCATTCCAAATGGAAGCATTTTGTCAAGAAAAGAGATGGACAAAATTGAAAGCCCTTTTATAATTTACTCTTTGGTATATATTGACTCAGGTCTTTCCTGGTGGCTTTGTGATAAAGAATACACCTGTCAAGTAGGAGTCCTAGGTTCGATCCCCGGGTTGGATATGTGACGTGGAGTAGGAAATGGCAACCCACTCCAGTATCCTTGCCTGGGAAATTCCATGGACAGAGGAGCCTGGTGGGCTACACTGCAAAGTGTTGGGAAGAGTTGGATACGATTTAGTGACTAAACAACAGCAAAGGAATAGAAAAGAGATGTTAAATGTAACTGAAGAGGTATCTATATCAATTGAGCTTATCCTGGAGAAAAATGATAGGTCAACAAATTAGAATACACAAACTTGGCACCTATCTTAGAAATAAAATTTTGTTCATGGAAAGGCTCTGTCTCCTTGATGGCCATGACTAGAAAGACAAGACAGGTAATAATGTCGTAAATTGAATAGCAAATGAAAGTGGGTAACTTGAGTTGGATGAATAAGATACTCACATAAAAGCGTGTAAAATAATGTCTCTGTTTGCATTCAAGAGAGATGATCTTTAAGAGTTGAAGGTAAGAGCATAAGAAATAGATGAGAGAATGACAATGTACACAGCAGAATACGTTATTGGTACGTATTTTCCTGTTCATTTTCCTCTGAAAAAGTAGAAGGAAGAAATAAGCAATTCATTCCAAATAAAAGCATAATGTTAAGAAGGAAGAAAACAAAAATTTGGACTTCTTTCATAGTGTACTGTCTGGTCCAACTTGATCAATATTTGTGGAAACTGGAGCCATAATTTTCCAAAGGACATGTCACCAATCAGAGGCTGGGTTGTCTTACATCCCCCTCGCCCCCCACCCCACCCCCAACCCCCGCTTTCTGCTAAAGGAACTAAATTAGGAAATAAAACCATAATAGGAGATAAGGCCAGAATTCTTCAGGGATACACAATATCAGTCATTCTTCTTTTGTTAGGCCATCCTATTTTACACTGAAATGCAGATATGCACACATGAGGGCTTTCCAGGTGGCTCAGTGGTAAAGAATCCAACCGCCAATGCAAGAAATGGGGGATTGGACACGACTTAGTGACTAAAGAACATCGACAGGAAACAGGTTCTTAAAAAGATGAGGAAGCATACAGTGAAGGCATCTATCTATGCAAAAATGTAGCCGTAGCAGAGTCATATGAGACTTCCTATATACATTAAAGATATATGTTCCTAAATTCCATTCCCCCAAAATAATATAACTGAAATTGTCATGAGAAAGTGGTACAACTGTTTTGGAAAACAGTGTTAGGGTAGCCTGAAATATAGTAATAAGTTTCCTGTTATGTTCCAGAATTTATTTTCCAAGGAAAAAGTAGTAAAATAGAATTACTACACAAATATTTGTTTTTTATTTTTGCAATTTAATCAGATTTAATTTTATCTTTTTAATTAATTTATTTTAATTAGAGGCTAATTCAGTTCAGTTCAGTCGCTCAGTCATGTCCAACACTTTGTGACCCCATGACCGCAGCACACCAGGCCTCCCTGGCCATCACCAACACCTGCAGTCCATCCAAACCCATGTCCATCGAGTCATTGATGCCATCCAACCATCTCATCCTCTGTCGTCCCCTTCTCCTCCTGCCCTCAATCTTTCCCAGCATCAGGGTCTTTTCAAATGAGTCAGCTCTTCACATCAGGTGTGGATGTGACTGGTGATAGAAGCAAGGTCCAATGCTGTAAAGAGCAATATTGCACAGGAACCTGGAATGTCAGGTCCATGAATCAAGGCAAATTGGAAGTGGTCAAACAAGAGATGGCAAGAGTGAATGTCGACGTTCTAGGAATCAGAGAACTCAAATGGACTGGAATGGGTGAATTTAACTCAGATGACCATTATATCTACTACTGCAGGCAGGAATCCCTCAGAAGAAATGGACTAGCCATTGTGGTCAACAAAAGAGTCTGAAATGCAGTACTTAGATGCAATCTCAAAAATGACAGAATGATCTCTGTTTGTTTCCAAGGCAAACCATTCAATATCACAGTAATCCAAGTCTATGCCCCAACCAGTAATGCTGAAGAAGCTGAAGTTGAATGGTTCTATGAAGACTTACAAGACCTTTTAGAACTAACACCCAAGAAAGATGTCCTTTTCATTATAGGGGACTGGAATTCAAAAGTAGGAAGTCAACAAACACCTGGAATAACAGGCAAATTTGACCTTGGAATACGGAATGAAGCAGGGCAAAGACTAACAGAGTTTTGCCAAGAAAATGCACTGGTCATAGCAAATACCCTCTCCAAACAACACAAGAGAAGACTCTACACATGGACATCACCAGATGGTCAACAACAAAATCAGATTGATTATATTCTTTGCAGCCAACGATGGAGAAGCTCTCTACAGTCAGCAAAAACAAGACCAGGAGCTGACTGTGGCTCAGATCATGAACTCCTTATTGCCAAATGCAGATTTAAATTGAATAAAGTAGGGAAAACCACTAGACCATTCAGGTATGACTGAAATCAAATCCCCTATGATTATACAGTGGAAGTGAGAAATAGATTTAAGGGCCTAGATCTGATAGGTAGAGTGCCTGATGAGCTATGGAATGAGGTTCGTGACATTGTACAGAAGACAGGGATCAAGACCATCCCCATGGAAAAAAAATGCAAAAAAGCAAAATGGCTGTCTGGGGAGACCTTACAAATAGCTGTGAAAAGAAGAGAAGCAAAAAGCAAAGGAGAAAAGAGAAGATATAAGCATCTGAATGCAGAGTTTCAAAGAATAGCAAGAAGAGATAAGAAAGCCTTCTTTAGCGATCAATGCAAAGAAATAGAGGAAAACAACAGAATGGGAAAGACTAGAGATCTCTTCAAGAAAATTAGAGATACCAAGGGAACATGTCATGCAAAGATGGGCTCGATAAAGGACAGAAATAGTATGGACCTAAAAGAAGCAGAAGATATTAAGAAGGGGTGGCAAGAATACACAGAAGAACTGTACAAAAAAGATCTTCATGACCCAGATAATCACGATTTTGTAATCACGAACCTAGAGCCAGACATCCTGGAATGTGAAGTCAAGTGGGCCTTAGAAAGCATCACTACAAACAAAGCTAGTGGAGGTGATGGAATTCCAGTTGAGCTATTCCAAATCCTGAAAGATGATGCTGTGAAAGTGCTGCACTCAATATGCCAGCAAATTTGGAAAACTCAGCAGTGGCCACAGGACTGGAAAAGGTCAGTTTTCATTCCAATCCCAAAGAAAGGCAATGCCAAAAAATGCTCAAACTACCACACAATTGCACTCATCTCACACACTAGTAAAGTAATGCTCAAAATTCTCCAAGCCAGACTTCAGCAATATGTGAAACGTGAACTTCCTGATGTTCAAACTGGTTTTAGAAAAGGCAGAGGAACCAGAGATCAAATTGCCAACATCCACTGGATCATGGATAAAGCAAGAGAGTTCCAGAAAAAAACATCTATTTCTGCTTTATTGACTATGCCAAACCTTTGACTGTGTGGATCACAATACACTGTGGAAAATTCTGAAAGAGATGGGAATACCAGACCACCTGATCTGCCTTTTGAGAAATCTATATGCAGGTCAGGAAGCAACAGTTAGAACTGGACATGGAACAACAGACTGGTTCCAAATTGGAAAAGGAGTACGTCAAGGCTGTATATTGTCACCCTGCTTATTTAACTCCTATGCAGAGTACATCATGAGAAATGCTGGACTGGAGGAAACACAAGCTGGAATCAAAATTGCAGGGATAAATATCAATAACCTCAGATATGCAGATGACACCACCCTTATGGCAGAAAGTGAAGAGGAACTAAAAAAACCTCTTGATGAAAGTGAAAGTGGAGAGTGAAAAAGTTGGCTTAAAGCTCAACATTCAGAAAACGAAGATCATGGCATCTGGTCCCATCACTTCGTGGGAAATAGATGGGGAAACAGTGGAAACAATGTCAGACTTTATTTTTTTGGCCTCAAAAATCACTGCAGATGGTGATTGCAGCCATGAAATTAAAAGACGCTTACTCCTTGGAAGGAAAGCTGTGACCAACCTAGATAGCATATTGAAAAGCAGAGACATTACTTTGCCAACAAAGGTCCGTCTAATCAAGGCTATGGTTTTTCCTGTGGTTGTATGGATGTGAGAGTTGGAATGTGAAGAAGGCTGAGCACTGAAGAATTGATGCTTTTGAACTGTGGTGTTGGAGAAGATTCTTGAGAGTCCCTTGGACTGCAAGGAGATCCAACCAGTCCATTCTAAAGGAGATTAGCCCTGGGATTTCTTTGGAAGGAATGATGCTAAAGCTGAAACTCCAGTACTTTGGCCACCTCATGCGAAGAGTTGACTCATTGGAAAAGACTCTGATGCTGGGAGGGATTGTGGGCAGGAGGAGAAGGAGATGACAGAGGATGAGATGGCTGGATGACATCACTGACTAGATGGATGTGAGTCTGAGTGAACTCCGGGAGTTGGTGATGGACAGAGAGGCCTGGCGTGCTGTGATTCATGGGGTGGCAAATAGTCGGACACGACTGAGGGACTGAATGGAACTGAACTGTCTGGTTTTGGTTTTAGGGTGATGGTGGCCTCATAGAATGATTTTGACAGTTTACCTTCTTCTGCAATTTTCTGGAAGAGTTTGAGCAGGATAGGTGTTAACCCTTCTCTAAATATTTGGTAGGATTCGCCTATGAAGACATCTGTTCCTGGGCTTTTGTTTGTTAGAAGACTTCTGATTACTGTTTCAATTTCCATGCTTGTGATACATCTGTTAATATTTTCTATTTCTTCCTGGTTCACTTTTGGAAAGTTGTACTCTTTTAAGACTTCATCCATTTCTTCCAAGTTGTCCGTTTTATTGTCATATAGTTGCTGATAGTAGTCTCTTAAGATTCTTTGTATTTCTGTGTTGTCTGTTGTTATCTCTCCATTTTCCTTTCTAATTTTGTTGATTTGATTCTTCTCCCTTTGTTTCTTGATGAGTCTGGCTACTGGTTTGTCTATTTTATTTATCTTTTCAAAGAACCAGCTTTTAGTTTTGTTGATTTTTGTTATAGTTTCCTTTGTTTCTTATTCATTTATTTCTGCTTTAATTTTTATGATTTCATTCCTTTTTCTAACCCTGGGGTTCTTCATTTCTTCTTTTTCTAGTTGCTTTAGGTGTAAAGTTAGGTTATTTATTTGATTTCTTTCCTGTTTCTTGAGGTACGCTTGTATTGCTATGAACCTTCACCTTAGCACTGCTTTTACTGAATCCCATAGGTTTTGGGTTGTCGTGTTTTCATTTTCACTTGTTTCTATGCATATTTTGATTTCTTTTTTGATTTCTTCTGTGATTTGTTTGTTATTCAAAAGTGTGTGTTTAGCCTCCTTATGTTTGTATTTTTAATAGTTTTTTGTTTTCTGTAGTTGACATCTAATTTTACCTCATTGTGATCAGAAAAGATGCTTGAAATGATTTTAATTTTTTTGAGTTTACCAAGGCTAAATTTATGGTGCAGGATGTGATCTATCCTGGGGAATGTTCCGTGTGTACTTGAGAAAAAGGTGTAATTCATTATTTAGGTGTGAAGTGTCCTATAGATATCAATTAGGTGTAACTGGTCTATTGTATCATTTAAAGTTTGTGCTTCCTTGTTAATTTTCTGTTTCATTGATCTATCCATAGGTGTGAATGGGTATTAAAGTCTCCCACTATTATTGTGTTACTGTTAATTTCCCCTTTCATACTTGTCAGCATTTGCCTTACATATTGTGGTGCATATATGTTTATAATTGTTATATCTTCTTCTTGGATTGATCCTTTAATCATTATGTAGTGTCCTTATTTGTCTGTTTCCATGGCCTTTATTTCAAAGTCTATTTTATCTGATATGAGTATTGCTACTCCTGGTCTCCATTTGCATGAAATATCTTTTTCCAGCCGTTCACTTTCAGTCTGTGTGTGCCCCTTGTTTTGAGGTGGGTCTCTTGTAGACAGCATATATAGGGGTCTTATTTTTGTATCCATTCAGCCAGTCTTTGTCTTTTGGTTGGGGCATTCAACCCATTTACATTTCAGGTGATTATTGATAAGTATGATCCCGTTGCCGTTTACTTTGTTGTTTTGGGTTTGAGTTTATAAACCTTTTCTGTGTTTCCTGTGTAGAGAAGATCCTTTAGCATTTTTGAAGAGCTGGTTTGGTGGTGTTGAATTCTCTCAGCTTTTGCTTATCTGTAAAGTTTTTTATTTCTCCTTAATATATGAATGAGATTATTGCTGGATATAGTAATCTGGGTTGTAGATTTCTCTTTTTCATCTCTTTAGGTATGTCCTACCATTCCCTTTTGGCCTGAAGAGTTTCTATTGAAAGATCAGCTGCTATCCTTATGGGGATTCCCTTGTGTGTTATTAGTTTCTTTTCCCTTGTTGCTTTTATATTTGTTCTTTGTGTTTGATCTTTGTTAATTTGATTAATATGTGTCTTTGGGTGTTTCACCTTGGGTTTATCCTGTTTGGGACTCTCTGGGTTTCTTGGACTTGGGTGGCTATTTCCTTCCCCATTTTAGGGAAGTTTTCACTATTATCCTCTCAAGAATTTTCTCATGCCCTTTGTTTTTGTCTTCTTCTTCTGGGACCACTATGATCCAAATGTTGGGGCGTTTAACAGTGTACCAGTGGTCTCTGAGGTTGTCCTTATTTCTTTTAATTCTTTTTTCTTTTTTCCTCTCTGCTTCATTTATTTCCAACATTCTATCTTCCACCTCACTCATCTTATCTTCTGACTCAGTTATTCTACTGTTGGTTCCCTCCAGAGTTTTGATCTAGTTATTGCATTATACATTGTGATTTACTCTTTTTTATTTCTTCTATCTCCCTGTTAAACATTTCTTGCATCTTCTCAATCCTTGTCTCTAGTCTATTTATCTGTAACTCCATTTTGTTTTCAAGATTTTGGATCATTTTTACTATCATTATTCTGAATTCTTTTTCAGGTAAACTCCCTATGTCCTCCTCTTTGGTTTGGTTTAGTGGGCATTTATGTGTTCCTTTACCTGCTGATTATTTTTCTACCTTTTAATTTTGTTTAGATTGCTGTGCTTGGGGTGGCCATTCTGTAGGCTGGAAGTTTGTGGTTCCTCTTTATTGTGGAGGTTGCTCCCTTGGGTGGGGTTGGACTAGTGGATTGCCAAGGTTTCCTGGTTAGGGAAGCTTGTGTCTGTGTTCTGGTGGGTGGAGCTGGATCTCTTCTCTTTGGAGTGCAATGAAGCATCCAGTAGTGAATTTTGGGGTGTCTATGGGTATGGCATGACTTTGGGCAGCCTGCATTTTAATGATCAGGGCTGTGTTCTGGCATTGCTGGAGAATTAGCATGTTATGTCTTGCTCTGGAACTTGTTGGCTCTTGAGAGGATTTGGTTTCAGTGTAGGTATAGAGGCTTTTGGATGAGCTCTTGTTGATTAATGTTCTCTGGAGCCGGGAGTTTTCTAGTGTTCCTAAGTTTTGGATTTAAGCCTCCTGCCTCTGGCTTTTAGTCTTATTCTTACAGTAGCCTCAAGAGTTCTCCATCCATACAACACCGATGATAAAACATCTAGGTTAATGGTGAAAAGATTCCCCACAGTGAGTGACACCCAGAGAGGTTCACAGAGTTACATGGAGTAGAGAAGAGGGAGGAGGGCGATAGAGGTGACCAGGAGGAGAAGAGGGGGAGTCAAAAGGGGAGAGAGAAATCTACCCAGTAGTCAATTCCCTATGTGCTCTTCATAGTCTGGAACACTCAGAGAGGTTGATGGAATTACATAGAGAAGAGAAGAGGGAGGAGGGTGAAAGAAGTGACCAAGTGGAGAAGAGACGGAGTCAAAAGGGGAGAGACCAATCTAGCCAGTAATCAATTCCCTAAGGAGGAGAAGGGGATGACAGATGAGATGGTTGGATGGCATCACTGACTCAATGGACATGGGTTTGGGTGGACTCCAGGAATTGGGGATGGGCAGGGAGGCCTGGCATGCTGCGGTTCAGGGGTCGCAAAGAGTTAGACATGACTGAGTGACTGAACTGAACTGAACTGAACTGAAGTGTTCTCCACAGCCCAGAACACCCATAAAGAGTCACAGAATTATGTAGAGAAGAGAAGGGGGAGGGAGGAGATAGAGGTGACTTGAGGGAGAAAAGGGAGAGTCAAAAGGGGAGAGAGCAATCAAACCAGTAATCACACCCCTAAGTGAAAATGGATACTGAAGATTAGATACTTAAAGGTACAAAACTGATAAAAAATACCAAAAAGCAAAGGATAAAAATACAGAATAGGAGTTAGACTCTCAAAAATACAATATTAAAAATACAAAACAAAATCAATAACAAAAATTATAAAATATATATATGTGAAATTTGCTTTTAAAATAGTCTTTTTTTTTTGCAAGCTAGGTTATAAAAATGAAAATTAAAGGAGTACTAAAGAACTTTAAAATAAAAAGATTTTTAAAATTTAAAAATGATAATAGTAAAAATATATCTAGGAATTTCTCTGGAGCTGTTCTTGGCAGTGTGGGGTCAGTTCAGTTTCAGATAGTTCCTGTTCCAGCTTGTACTTCTTCTCAAGGTCTATAGGCCCCTTCCAATGCTTCAGTTGAGTTCAGTTCAGTTGCTCAATCATGTCCGACTCTTTGCGACCCCATGAATTGCAGCACACCAGGCCTCCCAGTGCATCACCAATTCCCAGAGTTCACTCAGACTCATGTCCATCGAGTCAGTGATGCCATCCAGCCATCTCATCCTCTGTCATCCCCTTCTCCTCCTGCCCCCAATCCCTCCCAGCATCAGAGTCTTTTCCAATGAGTCAACTCTTCGCATGAGGTGGCCAAAGTACTGGAGTTTCAGCTTTAGCCTAAGTCCTTCCAAAGACACCCAGGACTGATCTCCTTTAGAATGGACTGGTTGGATCTCCTTGCAGTCCAAGGGACTCTCAAGAGCCTTCTCCAACACCACAGTTCAAAAGCATCAATTCTTTAGCACTCAGCTTTCTTCACAGTCCAACTCTCACATCCATACATGACCACTGGAAAAACCATAGCCTTGACTAGACAGACCTTTGTTGGCAAAGTAATGTCTCTGCTTTTGAATATGCTATCTATGTTGGTCATAACCTTCCTTTCAAGGAGTAAGAGTATTTTAATTTCATAGCTACAGTCACCATCTGCGGTGATTTTGGAGCCCCCCAAAATAAAGTCCGACACTGTTTCCACTGTTTCTCCATCTACTTCCCATGAAATGATGGGACCAGGTGCCATGATCTTAGTCTTCTGAAGGTGGAGCTTTAAGCCAACTTTTACTCTCCTCTTTCACTTTCATCAAGAGGCTTTAGAGTTCCTCTTCACTTTCTGCCATAAGGGTGGTGTCATCTGCATATCTCATGTTATTGATATTTCTCCTGGCAATCTTGATTCCAGCTTGTGCTTCTTCCAGCCCAGAGTTTCTCATGATGTACTCTACATATAAGTTAAATAAGCAGGGTGACAATATAAGCCTTGACGTACTCCTTTTCCTATTTGGAACCAGTCTGTTCCATATCCAGTTGTAACTGTTGTTTCCTGACCCGCATACAGGTTTATCAAGAGGCAGGTCAGGTGGTCTGGTATTCCCATCTCTTTCAGAATTTTCCACAGTTTATTGTGATCTACACAGTTAAAGGCTTTGGCATAGTCAATAGAGCAGAAATAGATGTTTTTCTGGAACTCTCTTGCTTTTTCCATGATCCAGCAGATGTTGGCAATTTGATCACTGGTTCCTCTGCCTTTTCTAAAACCAGCTTGAACATCTGGAATTTCACGGTTCTCGTATTGCTGAAGCCTGGCTTGGAGAATTTTGATGCTTAGTCAGTGTTAACAATAGGGTTTTAATCTGTTGCACCTGTCACTGTTAGAGCGGTTCCCTCTTCTTTGTTTATTTTGGCTTCCTCTGTTTGCAAGTCTCTTCAGTGTCTAATTTTCGCCCTAATAATGCAGGTGAAGGTGGTCACTTATTTAGGCTCACGTGTTCAGTTGTGTTGGGAGGGAGGAACACTGCAAACAAATATCACTGGTGTGTCGGGGGGTGCTCGCAGTATATGGACCACCCTGTGTTTGCCCAAGCTCAAGGCAGCATGTGCTTTCTGGGTCTACTCTGCTCAGGCTCCAGGATGATCTGCAGAGGAACTATCCAAAGCAGGCCCTGAATTTCGTGCACTTCCCAGGTCTGAGCTGGTTTCAGAAAAGGCAGAGGAACCAGTGATCAAATTGCCAACATTTGCTGGATCATGGAAAAAGCAAGAGAGTTCCAGAAAAACATCTACTTCTGCTTTATTGATTATGCCAAAGCCTTTGACTGTGTGGATTACAATAAACTGTGGAAAATTCTGAAAGAGATGGGAATACCAGACCACCTGACCCGCCTCTTGAGAAACCTGTATACAGGTCAGGAAACAACAGTTAGAGCTGAACATGGAACAACAGACTGGTTCCAATAGGAAAGGGAGTACCTCAAGGCTGTATATTGTCACCCTGCTGTGTAACTTATATGCAGAGTACATCATGAGAAACGCTGGGCTAGAAGAAGCACAAGCTGGAATCAAGATTGCCAGGAGATATATCAATAACCTGAGATATGCCGATGACACCACCCTTATGGCAGAAAGTGAAGAGGAACTAAAAAGCTTCTTGATGAAAGTGAAAGAAGAGAGTGAAAAAGTTGGCTTAACCTTCAACATTCAAAAAACTAAGATCATAGCATCTGGTCCCATCACTTCATGGGAGGTAGTGGGGAAACAGTGGAAACAGTGTCAGACTTTATTTTCTTGGCTCCAAAATCACTGCAGATGGTGACTGCAGCCATGAAATTAAAAGACGCTTACTCCTTGGAAGGAAAGTTATGACCAACCTAAGTAGCATATTCAAAAGCAGAGACATTACTTTGCCAACAAAGGTCCATCTAGTCAAGGCTATGGTTTTTCCAGTGGTCATGTATGGATGTGAGAGTTGGACTATAAAGAAAACTGAGCGCCAAAGAATGGATACTTTTGAACTGTGGTTTTGGAGAAGACTCTTGAGAGTCCCTTGGACTGCAAGGAGATCCAACCTGTCCATCCTAAAGGAAATCAGTGCTGAATATTCATTGGAAGCCCTGATGCTGAAGCTAAAACTCCAGTACTTTGGCCATCTGATGTGAAGAGTTGACTCACTTGAAAAGACCCTGATGCTGGGAAAGATTGAGGGCAGGAGGAGAAGGGGATGACAGAGGATGAGATGGTTGGATGGCATCACCGACTTAATGGACATGGGTTTGGGTGGACTCTGGGAGCTGGTGATAGACAGGGAGGCCTAGTAGCTGTGGTTCATGGGGTTGCAAAAAGTCAGACATGACTGAGTGACTGAAATGAACTGAACTGAAGTCTGCATATAAGTTAAATAAGCAGGGTGACAACATGCAGCCTTGATGCATTCCTTTTCCAATTTGGAACCAGTCTGTTGTTTCATGTCTGGTTCTAACTGTTGCTTCTTGACCTACGTACATATTTCCCAGAAGGCAGTAAGATGGTTTGTTATTCCCATCTCTTGAAGAATTTTCCAGTTTGTTGAGATCCACACAGTCAAAGATCTGGATTAATCAATAAGCATAAGTAGATGCTTTTGTGGTATTCTCTTTTTTTCCTGATGATCCAACAGATGTTGGATCCAACTAATCAAACTGATCACATGGGCCAAAGCCTTTCTAACTCATCAAAACTATGAGCCGTGCTGTGTAGGGCCACCCAAGACATACGGGTCATGGTAGAGAGTACTAATAAAACGTGGTGCACTGGAGAAGGGAATGGCAACCCACTTCAGTATTCTTGCCTTGAGAACCCCATGAATAGTATGAAACGGCAAAAAGATATGATACGGAAAGATGAACTCCTCAGGTTGGTAGGTGCCCAATATGCTACTGGAGAAGAGTGGAGAAATAACTCCAGAAAGAATGGAGAAATGGAGCCAAAGTGAAAACAATGCCCAGTTGTGGATGTGACTGGTGATGGAAGTAAAGTCTGATGCTGTAAAGACCAATATTGCATAGGAACCTGGAATGTTAGGTCCATGAATCAAGGTAAATTAGAAAAGTGGTCAAACAGGAGATGGCAAGAGTGAACATCAACATTTGGGAATCAGTGAACTAGAATGGACTTGAATGGGTGAATTTGATCCCTTGGGCTACCTGGACCAAAGGGAACCTCAGAATCCTTTCCTAGAGATCATGTGGATATGAAAGATTGAGTAGGGGTCATCTGGAAATCTGATGGAGAGAGACAGAAAGGGACAGGAGATAGGGAGGCAACAGAAAGACACTTGCGGCATGAGTCTCTCAAATCTGGATTCTGACTGAGGTCTGTGAAGGACAGAATGTAAGGAAATTCTGAGTCCTTTCCTGTTTTTGGCAAAAGCTACTGTGCCATTCACAGGCCATTGTTTTGGAGAGTCCCCCAGTTTGTACTGGGCCAAGCCTTTTTCAGGGTCAAAATTTTCCAGTTTCTGAGAATGTAGACAGAAGTGAGTTTAAGAGAGGCTCCTGGGATGTACCAGAACCCACTCTTAGCCTACCTGCCATAGAATGAGGTACTGAGAGTCCCCGGCTGACACTGTCCCTTTGGTCCCAGTGATCTCTCTGTGTGACTAATGGCACAAAATGGCCAACCATCCTAACAGTTACATCCGAAGTGAGAGGTGATCCCTGAGAAACATGCAGCTAAGGCACCATGTGACAGCTAAGGCACCATGTGACAGAACTGTGAGGCTAAGACACCATGTGACCCAGGCAGACAGACATTCCTGGGAGCCACCAGGTGACTCACTGGTGATTGCCTGAAACGTGGAAGGCACTCTTGGGATGGCTCAGAAGCAACACCTAGGCTCCTGTAAATCAATCCAGACCAAAAGGGGAGAAGTGAAAGTGACAGGGAAGAAGGCTGAGGAATCTGCCTTACAATCCTATTGGGGAGGTGGTGGCCAGGGGACAATGGTCTCTGTTTTGCTTCAACCACTATGTGCCTGACACGTGCATGGAAGTTATCTTGCTGGGGGTGGTTGCCCTTGTGGCCTGATCCGTTCCATGTCCCCCTTATCCTCACATGGGAGTCTGCATGTGTCAGGTGCCCTAATGGCTTTTAAGTGCCTGACCCATGCCCACACTATATTGGTTGGACTAGTCCTCAGTTAGAAAGGAGTCTAAAGGAGAGACCCTCACCTATTCGGGTGGTGGGGCCTTTGGAATACACCAGAGGGTAACGCTGGCCAGAGTTCCTCAGTTGCTTCTATAGCACTTGCCTGTTTGCAGAGGGTCCCTATGAGAAAGGAGAAGTGCGGAGGTAGGGAAGAGACTCGAATCCCCATACGGGCCACCAAAAATGTCATGTTCAAAGTGTGGTTTGGAAAAGAATTTCCAGAAATGAGGCAGAATTAGAGGAGAATAAAGTTTATTAGAGTGAGAGATGCTGTTAGAACAGCGGGCCAGCTCAAGGGAGAACTGACATTGAACAGGTGTCTTTAGTCCACTTTTATACCCTGGGTACAAGGAGGGGGATAGGTGTCTTGCGGGTCATTTGCTGATTGGATGAGGCACGTATACTGGGTGGGGGAAGAGTAAGGCAAATACCTTCTTTCTTTGTGGGGCAGGAGGAGAGACAGGTTATACTGCTTAGGAGGACCTGAAATCCATTAATAGTTACGAATGGGGGAGGGAAGGATGGTAAGGGTCTGATTTTTCCATTCTTGCATTCCAAAACTCTTTTGGTTTTATCTGCTTTTTCATCCTTGGGTCACTACATTCGTCCTTCTATTTTTAGGACCAATTCTTTGGCCCCCTTTGGCAAGCCTCAGG
This sequence comes from Bos mutus, assembly GCF_027580195.1. Classification (NCBI taxonomy): domain Eukaryota; kingdom Metazoa; phylum Chordata; class Mammalia; order Artiodactyla; family Bovidae; genus Bos; species Bos mutus. Next base: position 14,823 of record NW_027218567.1, read on the forward strand.
CAGGGGATGTGTTATTTTCTTCCTGCCTGCCATCCGCAGGTAGACAGGGTTCTGAACAAAGGCACTTTAGTTTAACTGTCAGGCAGAGGGGCAGGATTCTCTGAGGCAAATCATTCTGTATGATTATAATAACAAAAGCAATGAAAGCAAGTCAAAGAAACAGTTCCGTCATGGAGTCAGAGTTGGCTTCCATGGTTTACTTATTATGAGGGTTTGGGGAGTTGATTTAATTATTGTGAGGACTATCAAATCTAAAATCCATAGGGCAGGGCAAGCTGGTAGATGCTATTTCTTTTGACTGCTTCACTTTTAAGGTTGAAATAATTTAGAATAGCACTTTCTAGAAAATACAGCAACCTATAGAATTTTATAATTTTTACATTAGAAAAGATTTGAGCACTTTATTTAATCAAGAGACTATCACAGAACTAATGTTCCTTGGAACATTACTTTGAAGTAATGTTCTTTTGAAGTATGGTTCCTTGGAATCATACTTTGAGAATTAATAGCTTGTGGTCATTTAAACTAAGAGCTTTAACACCCACTGTTTAACTACAAAGTGAGCTTATCAGCTGGTGCTAGTGGTAAAGAACCCACTTGCCAATGCAGCAGATGTAAGAGACATGGGTTTGATGCCTGGGTTGGGAAGATCCCCTGGGGGAGGGCATGGCAATCCACTCCAGTATTGTTGCCTGGAGAATTCCATGAACAGAGGAGCCTGGTGGGCTTCAGTCCATGGGGGCACAAAGAGTTGGCCACAACTGAAGCAACTTAGCATACATTTACTATAATGCTCTTTGGTCACACTGCTGTTGACTTTACTTCTTTAATCATAAACCTGTAACTGGTCTCCAGCATGAAGTATATGTATCGTGATGTTTTGGTCTATATAAATAAGAAAAGAGTGAGTTTGTTTAGCAACAGTTGCCTTGGATTTGTGGAGTTAAAAGACTAGGATTCTAGTTCCAGTTCTGGCATCTAGTAAATGTGTGACTTTGGAAAATATTAAAAGCCTGATAACAATATAAATAATCAAAGATTTACTTTCAGTTCAGTTCACTTCAGTCGCTCAGTCGTGTCGAACTCTTTGAATCACAGCACGCCAGGCCTCCCTGTCCATCACCAACACCTGAGGTTCACCCAGACTCACGTCCATCGAGTCAGTGATGCCATCCAGCCATCTCATCCTCTGTCATCCCCTTCTCCTCCTGCCCCCAATCCCTCCCAGCATCAGAGTCTTTTCCAATGAGTCAACTCTTCGCATGAGGTGGCCAAAGTACTGGAGTTTCAGCTTTAGCATCATTCCTTCCAAAGAAATCCCAGGGCTGATCTCCTTCAGAATGGACTGGTTGGATCTCCTTGCAGTCCAAAGGACTCTTAAGAGTCTTCTCCAACACCACAGTTCGAAAGCATCAATTCTTCAGCACTCAGCCTTCTTCACAGTCCAATTCTCACATCCATACATGACCACTGGAAAAACCATAGCCTTGACTAGGTAGACCTTTGTTGGCAAAGTAATGTCTCTGCTTTTGAATATGCTATCTAGATTGATCATAACTTTCCTTCCAAAGAGTAAGCGTCTTTTAATTTCATGGCTGCAGTCACCATCTGCAGTGATTTTGGAGCCCCCCCCAAAAATAAAGTCTGACACTGTTTCCACTGTTTCCCCATCTATTTCCCATGAAGTGATGGGACCGGATGCCATGATCTTCGTTTTCTGAATGTTGAGCTTTAAGCCAACTTTTTCACTCTCCACTTTCACTTTCATCAAGAGGCTTTTGAGTTCCTCTTCACTTTCTGCCATAAGGGCAGTGTCATCTGTATATCTGAGGTTATTAATATTTAACCTTACAATCTTGATTCCAGCTTGTGTTTCTTCCAGTCCAGCATTTCTCATGATGTACTTTGTATATAAGTTAAATAAGCAGGGTGACAATATACAGCCTTGGCGTACTCCTTTTCCTATTTGGAACCAGTCTGTTGTTCCATGTCCTGTTCTAACAGTTGCTTCCTGATCTGCATACAAATTTCTCAAGAGGCAGGTCAGGTGGTCTGGTTTCCCATCTCTTTCAGAATTTTCCACAGTTGATTGTGATCCACACAGTCAAAGGTTTGGCATAGTCAATAAAGCAGAAATAGATGTTTTTCTGGAACTCTCTTTCTTTTTCCATGATCCAGCGGACGTTGGCAATTTGATCTCTGGTTCCTCTGCCTTTTCTAAAACCAGCTTGAACATCTGGAGTTCACGGTTCACATATTGCTGAAGCCTGGCTTGGAGAATTTTGAGCATTACTTTACTAGCGTGTGAGATGAGTGCAATTGTACAGTAGTTTGAGCATTCTTTGGCATTGCCTTTCTTTGGGATTGGAATGAAAACTGACCTTTTCCAGTCCTGTGGCCACTGCTGAGTTTTCCAAATTTGCTGGCATATTGAGTGCAGCACTTTCACAGCATCATCTTTCAGGATTTGAAATAGCTCAACTGGAATTCCATCACCTCCACTAGCTTTGTTCGTAGTGATGCTTTCTAAGGCCCACTTGACTTCACATTCCAGGATGTCTGGCTCTAGGTCAGTGATCACACCATCGTGATTATCTGGGTCATGAAGATCTTTTTTGTACAGTTCTTCTGTGTATTCTTGCCATCTCTTCTTAATATCTTCTGCTTCTGTTAGGTCCATACCATTTCTGTCCTTTATCGAGCCCATCTTTGCATGAAATGTTCCTTTGGTATCTCTAATTTTCTTGAAGAGATCTCTAGTCTTTCCCATTCTGTTGTTTTCCTCTATTTCTTTGCATTGATCGCTAAAGAAGGCTTTCTTATCTCTTCTTGCTATTCTTTGGAACTCTGCATTCAGATGTTTATATCTTTCCTTTTCTCCTTTGCTTTTTGCTTCTCTTCTTTTCACAGCTATTTGTAAGGCCTCCCCAGACAGCCATTTTGCTTTGCATTTCTTTTCCATGGGGATGGTCTTGATCCCTGTCTCTGTACAATGTCATGAACCTCATTCCATAGTTCATCAGGCACTCTATCTATCAGATCTAGGCCCTTAAATCTATTTCTCACTTCACTGTATAATCATAAGGGATTTGATTTAGGTCATACCTGAATGGTCTAGTGGTTTTCCCTACTTTCTTCAATTTAAGTCTGAATTTGGCAATAAGGAGTTCATGATCTGAGCCACAGTCAGCTCCTGGTCTTGTTTTTGCTGACTGTATAGAGCTTCTCCATCTTTGGCTGCAAAGAATATAATCAATCTGATTTGTTGTTGACCATCTGGTGATGTCCATGTGTAGAGTCTTCTCTTGTGTTGTTTGGAAAAAGGGTGTTTGTTATGACCAGTGCATTTTCTTGGCAAAACTCTATTAGTCTTTGCCCTGCTTCATTCCGTATTCAAGGCCAAATTTGCCTGTTACTCCAGGTGTTTCTTGACTTCCTACTTTTGCATTCAGTCCCTATAATGAAAAGGACATCTTTTTTGGGTGTTAGTTCTAAAAGGTCTTGTAGGTCTTCATAGAACCGTTCAACTTCAGCTTCTTCAGCATTACTGGTTGGGGCATAGACTTGGATTACTGTGATATTGAATGGTTTGCCTTGGAAATGAACAGAGATCATTCTGTCATTTTGAGATTGCATCCAAGTACTTCATTTCAGACTTCTTTGTTGACCACAATGGCTAGTCCATTTCTTCTGAGGATTCCTGCCCACAGTAGTAGATATAATGGTCATCTGGGTTAAATTCACTCATTCCAGTCCATTTGAGTTCGCTGATTCCTAGAACGTCAACATTCACTCTCACCATCTCTTGTTTGACCACTTCCAATTTGCCTTGATTCATGGACCTGACATTCCAGGTTCCTATGCAATATTGCTCTTTACAGCATCGGACCTTGCTTCTATCACCAGTCCCATCCACAGCTGGGGATTGTTTTTGCTTTGGCTCCATCCCTTCATTCTTTCTGGGTTATTTCTCCACTGATCTCCAGTAGCATATTGGGCACCTACTGACCTGGGGAGTTTCTCTTTCAGTATCCTATCATTTTGCCTTTTCATACTGTTCATGGGGTTCTCAAGGCAAGAATACTGAAGTGGCTTGCTATTCCCTTCTCCAGTGGACCACATTCTCTCCACCATGACCTGCCCATCTTGGGTTGCCCCATGGGCATGGCTTAGATTTCATTGAGTTAGAGTGTGTCTGCCCTCTGATGCCCTTTACTTTACTCATCTATAAAATTGGAAGTAAGGATATTGATATCTTTAACATGAAACAATGGGTATCAAGACATGCGGAATTATGAACACTGAAATACAGACATAATTACCATAGAATTAAGTACTTTACATAAATTCATTACAATTTTAGAATTTAAAACTTTTTTCTATGTTGGCTTTCAACTGTTTCATGAAATTTATATAAATGCAGAAATTCTCTGGAGTTTCTGTAACACGTTTTGGGTTATTATTTTTTTTAAAGAATAAATGATCAGATTGTGTATAACAAAACAAAATAAAAAAGAGTGCATTGTCTTGCTATGACTATTAATAGACTATAATAAAGTATCACACATTAATTAACCTTAAACGACTGAAGTTTATTATATCACAGCTCTGGGGGCAAGAATTGTGATACTAAGGTGTGGCAGGGCAATGCTCTTTCTGAAGGTGCCGGGGAGGAATCTGTTCCAAGTTTCTCTCCTAGCAGCTGGTATTTTGTTAGCAGTTTGGGGCGTTCCTTGGCTGTGAAAGCAGACTTCAGACTTCACATGGCATTATCCTTTTGCCTATGTGGATGTCTAAATTTACCCCCTTTTTTTAAGGTCAACAGTCTTACTGTA
>NW_027218568.1:0-14396 GCF_027580195.1 Bos mutus
GATCAGTGTGCATGATCAGCCACGTGATCAGTGCATGATCAGGCGCGTGATCGGTGCATGATCAGCCGCGTGATCAGTGCATGATCAGCCACGTGATCAGTGCATGATCACGTGATCAGTGCGTGATCGTGTGCATGATCGTGTCATGTGATCAGTGCATGATCAGTCGCGTGTGATCAGTGCGTGATCAGTGCACGTGATCAGTGTCATGTGATCGCGTGCATCAGTGCATGATGCGTGATCAGTGCATGATCAGCCACGTCAGTGCATGATCAGCCACGTGATCAGTGCATGATCAGCCACGTGATCAGTGCATGATCAGCCACGTGATCAGTGCATGATCAGCCGCGTGATCAGTGCATGATCAGCCCGTGATCAGTGCATGATCAGCCGCGTGATCAGTGCATGATCAGTCGCGTGATCAGTGCATGATCAGTCGCGTGATCATGTGCATGATCAGCCACGTGATCAGTGCATGATCAGCCGTGATCAGTGCATGATCAGTCGCGTGATCAGTGCATGATCAGTCCGTGATCAGTGCATGATCAGCCGCGTGATCAGTGCATGATCAGCCCGTGATCAGTGCATGATCAGTCGCGCGTGATCAGTGCATGATCAGCCGCGTGATCAGTGCATGATCAGCCCGCCGCGTGATCACGTGTCAGTGATCAGCCGCGTGATCAGTGCATGATCAGTGCGTGATCAGTGCATGATCAGCCATCGTGCGTGTGTGTGATCAGCGTGATCAGTGCATGATCAGGCGCGTGATCAGTGCATGATCAGCCGCGTGATCAGTGCATGATCAGCGTGATCAGTGCATGCAGTGTCGCGTGATCAGTGTCATGATCAGCGTGATCAGTGCATGATCAGCCCGCGTGAGTGCATGATCAGTGATCGTGATCAGTGCATGATCAGCCGCGTGATCAGTGTGCATGATCAGCCGCGTGATCAGTGCATGATCAGCGCGTGATCAGTGCATCATCAGCGTGATCAGTGTGATCAGTGCATGATCAGTCATGTGATGCGTGATCAGTGCATGATCAGCCGCGTGATCAGTGCATGATCAGCCACGTGATCAGTGCATGATCAGCCGCGTGATCAGTGCATGATCAGTCAGCCACGTGATCAGTGCATGATCAGCCGCGTGATCAGTGCATGATCAGCCACGTGATCAGTGCATGATCAGCCGTGATCAGTGTGCATGATCAGCCCCGTGATCAGTGCATGATCAGCCGCGTGATCAGTGCATGATCAGCCGCGTGATCAGTGCATGATCAGCGTGCGTGATCAGTGCATGATCAGCCGCGTGATCAGTGCATGATCAGTCGCGTGATCAGTGCATGATCAGCCGCGTGATCAGTGCATGATCAGCCGCGTGATCAGTGCATGATCAGCCCGTGATCAGTGCATGATCAGTGCGTGATCAGTGCATGATGCGTGATGATCAGTGCATGATCAGTGCGTGATCAGTGCATGATCAGCCGCGTGATCAGTGCATGATCAGCCGCGTGATCAGTGCATGTCATGATCATCAGTGCGTGATCAGTGCATGATCAGCCGCGTGATCAGTGCATGATCAGTCACGTGATCAGTGCATGATCAGCCGCGTGATCAGTGCATGATCAGCCGCGTGATCAGTGCATGATCCGTCGCCGTGATCAGTGCATGATCAGCCCGCGTGATCAGTGCATGATCAGCCTGTGATCAGTGCATGATCAGTCCGCGTGATCAGTGCATGATCAGCCATGCGTGATCAGTGCATGATCAGCCACGTGATCGTGTGCATGATCAGCCGCGTGATCAGTGCATGATCAGTCGCGTGATCAGTGCATGATCAGCCGCGTGATCAGTGCATGATCAGCGCGTGATCAGTGCATGATCAGCGCGTGATCAGTGTGCATCATCAGTCGCGTGATCAGTGCATGATCAGCCGCGTGATCAGTGCATGATCAGCCGTCGTGATCAGTGCATGATCAGTCCGCGTCAGTCAGTGCATGATCGTGCCGCGTGATCAGTGCATGATCAGCCGCGTGATCAGTGCATGATCAGCCCGCGTGATCAGTGCATGATGATCAGCCACGTGATCAGTGCATGATCAGCCATGCGTGATCAGTGCATGATCAGCCGCGTGATCAGTGCATGATCAGTCAGTGCGTGATCAGTGCATGATCAGCCATCAGTGTGATCAGTGCATGATCAGTGCATGTCCGCGTGATCAGTGCATGATCAGCCACGTGATCAGTGCATGATCAGCCGCGTGATCAGTGCATGATCAGCCGCGTGATCAGTGCATGATCAGCCGCGTGATCAGTGCATGATCAGCCGCGTGATCAGTGTGCATGATCAGTGCGTGATCAGTGCATGATCAGTCGCGTGATCAGTGCATGATCAGCCGCGTGATCAGTGCATGATCATCAGTCCGCGTGATCAGTGCATGATCAGCCGCGTGATCAGTGCATGATCAGCCGCGTGATCAGTGCATGATCAGCCACGTGATCAGTGCATGATCAGTCCGCGTGATCAGTGCATGATCAGTCGCGTGATCAGTGCATGATCAGTCACGTGATCAGTGCATGATCAGCCACGTGATCAGTGCGTGATCAGATCGTCAGTCGCGTGATCAGTGCATGATCAGCCGCGTGATCAGTGCATGATCAGCCGCGTGATCAGTGCATGATCAGTGCGTGATCAGTGCATGATCAGATCCCGTGATCAGTGTGATCATGATCGTGATCAGTGCGTGATCAGTGCATGATCAGTGCATGAGCCGCGTGATCAGTGCATGATCAGCCGCGTGATCAGTGCATGATCATCAGCCACGTGATCAGTGCATGATCAGCCGCGTGTGTGCATGATCATCATCAGCGTGAGTGCATGATCAGTCGTGATCAGTGTGCATGCGTGTGCGTGATCAGTGCATGATCAGTGCATGATCAGTCGCGTGATCAGTGCATGATCAGCGCGTGATCAGTGCATGATCAGTGCGTGATCAGTGCATGATCAGCCGTGTGATCAGTGCATGATCAGTCCGTGTGATCAGTGCGTGATGAGTCAGCCGCGTGATCAGTGCATGATCAGTCGCGTGATCAGTGCATGATCAGCCACGTGATCAGTGCATGATCAGCCGCGTGATCAGTGCATGATCAGTGCGCGTGATCAGTGCATGATCAGCCCGCGTGATCAGTGCATGATCAGCCGCGTGATCAGTGCATGATCATCATCCGCGTGATCAGTGCATGATCAGTGCGTGATCAGTGCATGATCAGCCCGCGTGATCAGTGCATGATCAGCCACGTGATCAGTGCATGATCAGCCGCGTGATCAGTGCATGATCAGCCCGCGTGATCAGTGCATGATCAGCCGTGTGATCAGTGCATGATCAGCCGCGTGATCAGTGCATCAGTCATCAGTGCATGTGATCGTGATCAGTGCATGATCAGTGCGTGATCAGTGCATGATCAGTCCGCGTCATCAGTGTGTGATCAGTGTGTGATCAGTGCATGATCATCAGTGCGTGATCAGTGCATGATCAGCCATCGTGATCAGTGCATGATCAGCCACGTGATCAGTGCATGATCAGCCGCGTGATCAGTGCATGATCAGCCGCGTGATCAGTGCATGATCAGCCACGTGATCAGTGCATGATCAGTCACGTGATCAGTGCATGATCAGCCGCGTGATCAGTGTGCATGATCAGCCGCGTGATCAGTGTGCATGATCAGTCGCGTGATCAGTGCATGATCAGTGCGCGTGATCAGTGTGTGTGATCAGCCGCGTGATCAGTGCATGCATGATCATGCGTCGTGTGAGTCATGATCATCGTGATCAGTGATCGTGATCAGTGCGTGATCAGTGCGTGATCAGATCGCGTGATCAGTGCATGATCATGCGTGATCAGTGCATGCTATCACGTGATCAGTGCATGATCAGCCGCGTGATCAGTGCATGATCAGCCACGTGATCAGTGCATGATCAGCCACGTGATCAGTGCATGATCAGTCGCGTGATCAGTGTGCATGATCAGCCACGTGATCAGTGCATGATCAGCCACGTGATCAGTGCATGATCAGCCGCGTGATCAGTGCATGATCAGCCGCGTGATCAGTGCATGATCAGCCGCGTGATCAGTGCATGATCAGCCGCGTGATCAGTGCATGATCAGCCATGATCAGTGCATGATCAGATCGCGTGATCAGTGCATGATCAGCCGCGTGATCAGTGCATGATCAGCCGCGTGATCGTGATCAGTGCATGATCAGTGCGTGATCAGTGCATGATCATCAGCGTGATCGCGTGATCAGTGCATGATCAGCCGCGTGATCAGTGCATGATCAGTGCGTGATCAGTGCATGATCAGTCCGCGTGATCAGTGCATGATCAGTCGTGTCAGTGTGTGCATCAGTGCGTGATCAGCATGTGGTCAGTGCGTGATCAGTGCATGATCAGCCGCGTGATCAGTGCATGATCCGTGATCAGTGCGTGATCAGTGCATGTGATCAGTGCGTGATCAGTGCATGATCAGTCGTGCGTGTCAGTGCATGATCAGCCGTGATCAGTGCATGATCAGCCCGTGATCAGTGCATGATCAGCCACGTGATCAGTGCATGATCAGCGCGTGATCAGTGCATGATCAGCGCGTGATCAGTGCATGATCAGCCACGTGATCAGTGCATGATCAGCCGCGTGATCAGTGCATGATCAGTCCCGTGATCAGTGCATGATCAGTGCGCGTGATCAGTGCATGATCAGCGTGCGTGATCAGTGCATGATCAGCCGCGTGATCAGTGCATGATCAGCCGCGTGATCAGTGCATGATCAGTGCGTGATCAGTGCATGATCAGCCGCGTGATCAGTGCATGTGATCAGTCGCGTGATCAGTGCATGATCAGTCCGCGTGATCAGTGCATGATCAGCCGCGTGAGTCATGTGCATGATCAGCCGTGATCAGTGCATGATCAGTGCGTGATCAGTGCATGATCAGCCACGTGATCAGTGCATGATCAGCCACGTGATCAGTGTGCTGTGATCAGCGCCGCGTGATCAGTGCATGATCAGCCACGTGATCAGTGCATGATCATGTCGCGTGATCAGTGCATGATCAGCCCGCGTGATCAGTGCATGATCAGTGCGTGATCAGTGCATGATCAGCCGCGTGATCAGTGCATGATCAGTCGCGTGATCAGTGCATGATCAGCCGTGTGATCAGTGCATGATCGTGCCACGTGATCAGTGCATGCGTCATGATCAGTGCATGTGCGTGATCAGTGCATGATCAGTGCGTGATCAGTGCATGATGATCAGTGCGCGTGATCGTGTGCATGATCAGCCCGCGTGATCAGTGCATGATCAGCGCGTGATCAGTGCATGATCAGCCGCGTGATCAGTGCATGATCAGTGATCGTGATCAGTGCATGATCAGCATCGTGATCAGTGCATGATCAGCCGCGTGATCAGTGCATGATCAGCCGCGTGATCAGTGTGATCATGATGTGATCGTGCGTGATCAGTGCATGATCAGTGTGATCAGTCATGATCTTCGTGATCAGTGCATGATCAGCCCGCGTGATCAGTGCATGATCAGCCCACGTGATCAGTGCATGATCAGCCCGCGTGATCAGTGCATGATCAGTGCGTGATCAGTGATCAGTGATCAGGTGCGTGATCAGTGCATGATCAGTGCGTGATCAGTGCATGATCAGCCGCGTGATCAGTGCATGATCAGCCGCGTGATCAGTGCATGATCAGCCACGTGATCAGTGCATGATCAGTCGCGTGATCAGTGCATGATCAGCCGCGTGATCAGTGCATGATCAGCCGCGTGATCAGTGCATGATCGTGTGTCAGTGTGATCAGTCAGTGATCAGTGCGTGATCAGTCGCGTGATCAGTCAGTCGTGCATGCATGATCGTCACGTGATCAGTGCATGATCAGTGCGTGATCAGTGCATGTGCGTGATCAGTGCATGATCAGCCGCGTGATCAGTGCATGATCAGCCACGTGATCAGTGCATGATCAGTCGCGTGATCAGTGCATGATCAGCCGCGTGATCAGTGCATGATCAGCCGCGTGATCAGTGCATGATCAGTCGCGTGATCAGTGCATGATCAGCCGCGTGATCAGTGTGCATGATCAGCCACGTGATCAGTGCATGATCAGCCGCGTGATCAGTGCATGATCAGCCGCGTGATCAGTGCATGATGATCAGCCGTGATCAGTGCATGATCAGCCGCGTGATCAGTGCATGATCAGCCGCGTGATCAGTGCATGATCAGCCGCGTGATCAGTGCATGATCAGCCGCGTGATCAGTGCATGATCAGCCGTGTGATCAGTGCATGATCAGCCGCGTGATCAGTGCATGATCAGCCGCGTGATCAGTGCATGATCAGCCGCGTGATCAGTGCATGATCGTGATCAGTGCGTGATCAGTGCGTGATCAGTGTGCGTGATCAGTGCGTGTGATCAGCCGCGTGATCAGTGCATGATCAGTGCATGATCAGCCCGTGATCAGTGCATGATCAGTCGTGATCAGTGCATGATCAGCCATGCGCGTGATCAGTGCATGATCAGTCGCGTGATCAGTGCATGATCAGTGATGCGTGATCAGTGCATGATCAGTCGCGTGATCAGTGCATGATCAGCCACGTGATCAGTGCATGATCATGATCCGTCGTGATCAGTGCATGATCAGCGTCGTGATCAGTGCATGTGCGTGATCAGTGCGTGATCAGTGCGTGATGATCGTGATCAGTGCGTGATCAGTGCATGATCGTCCGTGTGATCAGCATGATCAGTGCGTGATCAGTCGCGCATGATCAGTCGCCGTGATCAGTGCATGATCAGCGCGTGATCAGTGCATGTCAGTCACGTGATCAGTGCATGATCACGTGATGCATGATCAGTCACGTGATCAGTGCATGATCAGCATCCGTCGTGATCAGTGATCAGTCATGATCATCGCGTGATCAGTGCATGATCAGCCCGCGTGATCAGTGCATGATCAGTCCACGTGATCAGTGCATGATCAGATCAGTGCGTGATCAGTGCATGATCAGCCCGTGATCAGTGCATGATCAGTCCGCGTGATCAGTGCATGATCAGGCATGCGTGATCAGTGCATGATCAGCCGCGTGATCAGTGCATGATCAGTCGCGTGATCAGTGCATGATCAGTCACGTGATCAGTGCATGATCAGCCACGTGATCAGTGCGTGATCAGTGCATGATGATCAGCGTGATCACGTGTCATGTGCATGATCAGTCGCGTGATCAGTGCATGATGATCAGCCGTGATCAGTGTGCATGATCAGCCATCGTGATCAGTGCATGATCAGCCACGTGATCAGTGCATGATCAGCCGCGTGATCAGTGCATCATCAGCCGCGTGATCAGTGCATGATCAGCCGCGTGATCAGTGCATGTTCAGCCATCGTGATCAGTGCATGATCAGTCGCGTGATCAGTGCATGATCAGTGCATGATCATCGCGTGATCAGTGCATGTGTCAGCCACGTGATCAGTGCATGATCAGCCGCGTGATCAGTGCATGATCAGCCACGTGATCAGTGCATGATCAGCCCGTGATCAGTGCATGATCAGCCACGTGATCAGTGCATGATCAGCCACGTGATCAGTGCATGATCAGCCGCGTGATCAGTGCATGATGGCGCGTGATGATCAGTGATCAGTGATCAGTGATCGTGATCAGTGTGCGTGATCAGTGCGTGATCAGTGCATGATCAGCCGCGTGATCAGTGCATGATCCCGCGTGATCAGTGCGCGTGATCCGTGATCAGTGCATGGATCAGCCACGTGATCAGTGCATGATCAGCCACGTGTGATCAGTGTGCATGATCAGTGCGTGATCAGTGATGATCAGTGATCAGTGCATGATCAGTGCGTGATCAGTGCATGATCAGCCGCGTGATCAGTGCATGATCAGTCCGCGTGATCAGTGCATGATCATCGCGTGATCAGTGCATGATCAGCCGCGTGATCAGTGCATGATCAGCCGCGTGATCAGTGCATGATCAGCGCGTGATCAGTGCATGATCAGCCGCGTGATCAGTGCATGATCAGTCCGCGTGATCAGTGCATGATCAGCCGCGTGATCAGTGCATGATCATCAGTCGTGATCATGTGCATGATCAGTGCGTGATCAGTGCATGATCAGTGCGTGATCAGTGCATGATCAGTCGCGTGATCAGTGCATGATCAGCCACGTGATCAGTGCATGATCAGCCGCGTGATCAGTGCATGATCAGCCGCGTGATCAGTGCATGATGCCCGCGTGATCAGTGCATGATCAGCCGCGTGATCAGTGCATGATCAGCCGCGTGATCAGTGCATGATCAGCCGCGTGATCAGTGCATGATCAGCCGCGTGATCAGTGCATGATCAGCCCGTGATCAGTGCATGATCAGCCACGTGATCAGTGCATGATCGTGATCAGTGCGTGATCGTGATCAGTGCATGATCAGCCGCGTGATCAGTGCATGATCAGCCGCGTGATCAGTGCATGATCAGCCACGTGATCAGTGCATGTGATCATGTCAGCCGCGTGATCAGTGCATGATCAGCGCGTGATCAGTGCATGATCAGCCTTCGTGATCAGTGCATGATCAGCCGCGTGATCAGTGCATGATCAGCCACGTGATCAGTGCATGATCAGTCGCGTGATCAGTGCATGATCAGCTGCGTGATCAGTGCATGATCAGCCCGCGTGATCAGTGCATGATGCCATCGTGTCGTGATCAGTGCATGTGATCAGCCGTGTGATCTGTGCATGATCAGTCAGTGCGTGATCAGTGCATGATCAGTCATGATCAGTCGTGATCAGTGCATGATCAGTCCGTGATCAGTGCATGATCAGCCGTGATCAGTGCATGATCAGCCGCGTGATCAGTGCATGATCAGCCACGTGATCAGTGCATGATCAGTCACCATCGTGCGTGATCAGTGATGATCAGCGTGTGATCAGTGCATGATCAGCCGCGTGATCAGTGCATGATCAGCCACGTGATCAGTGCATGATCAGCCGCGTGATCAGTGCATGATCAGCCACGTGATCAGTGCATGATCAGCCCGTCAGTGTGCATGTGCATGATCAGTGCATGAGCGTGTCGTGATCAGTGCATGATCGCCACGTGATCAGTGCATGATCAGCCACGTGATCAGTGCATGATCAGTGTGTGATCAGTGCATGATCAGTCACGTGATCAGTGCATGATCAGCCGCGTGATCAGTGCATGATCAGCCACGTGATCAGTGCATGATCAGCCGCGTGATCAGTGCATGATCAGCCGCGTGATCAGTGCATGATCAGTCCCGTGATCAGTGCATCATCACGTGATCAGTGCATGATCCCGCGTGATCAGTGCATGATCAGCCGCGTGATCAGTGCATGATCAGCCGCGTGATCAGTGCATGATCAGTCACGTGATCAGTGCATGATCAGTCCGTGATCAGTGCATGATCAGCCGCGTGATCAGTGCATGATCAGCCGCGTGATCAGTGCATGATCAGTCACGTGATCAGTGCATGATCATCCGCGTGATGAGTGCATGATCAGCCGCGTGATCAGTGCATGATCAGCCACGTGATCGTGTGCATGATCAGTGCGTGATCAGTGCATCATCAGTGATCATGATCAGTGCATGATCAGTGCGTGATGTGATCAGTGCATGATCAGTCAGTGATCAGTGCATGATCAGCCGCGTGATCAGTGCATGATCAGCCGCGTGATCAGTGCATGATCAGCCCGCGTGATCAGTGCATGATCAGTCACGTGATCAGTGCATGATCAGCCACGTGATCAGTGCATGATCAGCCGCGTGATCAGTGCATGATGATCAGCCCGTGATCAGTGCATGATCAGTCACGTGATCAGTGCATGATCAGCCACGTGATCAGTGCATGATCAGCCGTGATCGTGATCAGTGCATGATCAGTGCATGATCAGTGTGATCAGTGCATGCATCCGTGATCAGTGCATGATCAGCCGCGTGATCAGTGCATGATCAGCGCGTGATCAGTGCATGATCAGCCGTGATCAGTGATCAGTGCATGATCAGTCACGTGATCAGTGCATGATCAGATCGCGTGATCAGTGCATGATCAGCCACGTGATCAGTGCATGATCAGCCGCGTGATCAGTGCATGATCAGCCGCGTGATCAGTGCATGATCAGCCGCGTGATCAGTGCATGATCAGCGCGTGATCAGTGCATGATCAGCCGTGATCAGTGCATGATCAGCCCGCGTGATCAGTGCATGATCAGCCCGTGATCAGTGCATGATCAGTCGCGTGATCAGTGCATGATCAGTCCGCGTGATCAGTGCATGATCAGCCGCGTGATCAGTGCATGATCAGCCGCGTGATCAGTGCATGATCAGTCGCGTGATCAGTGCATGATCAGCCCGCGTGATCAGTGCATGTGATCAGCCCGCGTGATCAGTGCATGATCAGCCGCGTGATCAGTGCATGATCAGTCACGTGATCAGTGCATGATCAGCCACGTGATCAGTGCATGATCAGTGCATGATCAGTGCATGTCAGTGTGATGATCAGTGTGCATGATCAGCGTGATCAGTGCATGATCAGCCCGCGTGATCAGTGCATGATCAGCCCGTGATCAGTGCATGATCAGTCCGCGTGATCAGTGCATGATCAGTCACGTGATCAGTGCATGATCAGCCACGTGATCAGTGCATGATCAGCCACGTGATCAGTGCATGATCAGCCGCGTGATCAGTGCATGATCAGCCACGTGATCAGTGCATGATCAGCCGCGTGATCAGTGCATGATCAGCCGTGATCAGTGCATGATCAGCGCGTGATCAGTGCATGATCAGCCACGTGATCAGTGCATGATCAGTCGCGTGATCAGTGCATGATCAGCCGCGTGATCAGTGCATGATCAGCCACGTGATCAGTGCATGATCAGCCGCGTGATCACGTGTGCATGATCAGCCGCGTGATCAGTGCATGATCAGCCGCGTGATCAGTGCATGATCAGCCGCGTGATCAGTGCAGATCATGATCAGCCGCGTGATCAGTGCATGATCAGCCGCGTGATCAGTGCATGATCAGCCACGTGATCAGTGCATGATCAGCCACGTGATCAGTGCATGATCATCCGTGATCAGTGCATGATCAGCCGCGTGATCAGTGCATGATCAGCCACGTGATCAGTGCATGATCAGCCGCGTGATCAGTGCATGATCAGCCGCGTGATCAGTGCATGATCAGCCACGTGATCAGTGCATGATCAGCCGCGTGATCAGTGCATGATCAGTCGCGTGATCAGTGCATGATCAGCCACGTGATCAGTGCATGATCAGCCACGTGATCAGTGCATGATCAGCCCGTGATCAGTGCATGATCAGCCACGTGATCAGTGCATGATCAGCCGCGTGATCAGTGCATGATCAGTCGCGTGATCAGTGCATGATCAGCCACGTGATCAGTGCATGATCAGCCGCGTGATCAGTGCATGATCAGCCACGTGATCAGTGCATGATCAGCCGCGTGATCAGTGCATGATCAGCCACGTGATCAGTGTGCATGATCAGTGATCGTGATCATGTGCATGATGATCGCGTGATCAGTGCGCGTGATCAGTGCATGCGTGATCACGTGTGCATGATCAGCCACGTGATCAGTGTGCATGATCAGCCGCGTGATCAGTGCATGATCAGTCACGTGATCAGTGCATGATCAGTCCGCGTGATCAGTGCATGATCAGCCACGTGATCAGTGCATGATCAGCCACGTGATCAGTGCATGATCAGCCGCGTGATCAGTGCATGATCAGCCACGTGATCAGTGCATGATCAGCCACGTGATCAGTGCATGATCAGCCGCGTGATCAGTGCATGATCATCATGATCCACGTGATCAGTGCATGATCAGCCCGTGATCAGTGCATGATCAGCCGCGTGATCAGTGCATGATCAGCCACGTGATCAGTGCATGATCAGCCACGTGATCAGTGCATGATCAGCCGCGTGATCAGTGCATGATCAGTCACGTGATCAGTGCATGATCAGCCCGCGTGATCAGTGCATGATCAGTCAGCGTGATCAGTGCATGATCAGTCACGTGATCAGTGCATGATCAGTGCGTGATCAGTGTGCGTGATCAGTGCGTGATCAGTGCATGATCAGTGCGTGATCAGTGCATGATCATCCGCGTGATCAGTGCATGATCAGCCACGTGATCAGTGCATGATCAGCCACGTGATCAGTGCATGATCAGCCCGCGTGATCAGTGCATGATCATCCGCGTGATCAGTGCATGATCAGCCCCGTGATCAGTGCATGATCAGCCACGTGATCAGTGCATGATCAGTCACGTGATCAGTGCATGATCAGCCGCGTGATCAGTGCATGATCAGTGCGTGATCAGTGCATGATCAGCCACGTGATCAGTGCATGATCAGTCGCGTGATCAGTGCATGATCAGCCACGTGATCAGTGCATGATCAGCCGCGTGATCAGTGCATGATCAGCCGCGTGATCAGTGCATGATCAGTCCGCGTGATCAGTGCATGATCAGCCGCGTGATCAGTGCATGATCAGCCCGCGTGATCAGTGCATGATCAGCCACGTGATCAGTGCATGATCAGCCGCGTGATCAGTGCATGTCACGTGATCAGTGCATGATCAGTCACGTGATCAGTGCATGATCAGCCACGTGATCAGTGCATGATCAGCCACGTGATCAGTGTGCATGATCAGCCACGTGATCAGTGCATGATCAGCCGCGTGATCAGTGCATGATCAGCCACGTGATCAGTGCATGATCAGCCACGTGATCAGTGCATGATCAGCCCGCGTGATCAGTGCATGATCAGCCGCGTGATCAGTGCATGATCAGCCACGTGATCAGTGCATGATCAGTCGCGTGATCATGTGCATGATCAGCCATCGTGATCAGTGCATGATCAGCCGCGTGATCAGTGCATGATCAGCCGCGTGATCAGTGCATGATCAGCCGCGTGATCAGTGCATGATCAGCCACGTGATCAGTGCATGATCAGCCACGTGATCAGTGCATGTGATGCGTGATCAGTGCATGATCAGCCACGTGATCAGTGCATGATCAGCCACGTGATCAGTGCATGATCAGCCACGTGATCAGTGCATGATCAGCCCGTGATCAGTGCATGATCAGCCGCGTGATCAGTGCATGATCAGTGCGTGATCAGTGCATGATCAGCCGCGTGATCAGTGCATGATCAGTCGCGTGATCAGTGTATGATCAGGCCGTGATCAGTGCATGATCAGCAGTGCGTGATCAGTGCATGATCAGCCATGTGTGTTCAGTGCATTATCAGTGCGTGATCGGTGTATGATCAGCCGCGTGATCAGTGCATGATCAGTGATCGTGATCAGTGCCGCGTGAGTCATGATCAGCCGCGTGATCAGTGCATGATCAGCCACGTGATCAGTGCATGATCAGCCACGTGATCAGTGCATGATCAGCCACGTGATCAGTGCATGTGCATGATCAGCGCGTGATCAGTGCGTGATGATCAGCCGCGTGATCAGTGCATGATCAGTGCATGATCGTGATCAGTGCATGATCAGTCGCGTGATCAGTGCATGATCAGTCACGTGATCAGTGCATGATCAGCCGCGTGATCAGTGCATGATCAGCCACGTGATCAGTGCATGATCAGTCACGTGATCAGTGCATGATGATCAGCCATGTGATCAGTGCATGATCAGCCATGATGTGATCAGTGCATGATCAGCAGCCGTGATCAGTGCATGATCAGCCGCGTGATCAGTGCATGATCAGCCAGCGTGATCAGTGCATGATCAGCCACGTGATCAGTGCATGATCAGTGCGTGATCAGTGCATGATCAGCCGTGATCAGTGCATGATCAGCCACGTGATCAGTGCATGATCAGCCACGTGATCAGTGCATGATCAGCCACGTGATCAGTGTTCATCATCGTGATCAGGTGCATGATCTGCCATGATCAGTGCGCGTGATCGTGATCAGTGCATGATCAGCCTTGTGATCAGTGCATGATCAGTCACGTGATCAGTGCATATTCAGCCGTGATCAGTGCATGATCAGCCGCGTGATCATTGCATGTTCAGCCCGTGATGATCAGTGCATGCAGTCACAGTCGTGATCAGTGTATGATCAGCCGTGATCAGTGCATGGTCAGCCAATCATTGCATGTTCATCCCGTGATCAGTGCATGATCAGTGACGTGATCGTGTGTATTGATCAGCCGTGATCAGTGCATGGTCAGCCACGTGATCAGTTCATGATCAGGCGCGTGATCAGTGCAGGATCAGTCACGTGATAAGTGCATGATCAGGCATGTGATCAGTGCATGATCAGCCACGTGATCAGTGCATGATCAGCCGCGTGATCAG
>NW_027218569.1:0-3552 GCF_027580195.1 Bos mutus
CCCCTGCGTGATCAGTGCATGATCTGCCACGTGATCAGTGCATGATCAGCCCGTGATCCAGTGCATGATGAGCCCGTGATCAGTGCATGATCAGCCACGTGATCAGTGCATGATCTCCCACGTGATCAGTGCATGATCAGCCCGTGATCAGTGCATGATCAGCCACGTGATCAGTGCATATTCAGCCGCGTGATCAGTGCATGATCAGCGCGTGATCAGTGCATGATCAGCTTCGTGATCAGTGCATGATGAGCCACGTGATCAGTGCATGATCAGCCACGTGATCAGTGCATGATCAGTAATGTGATCAGTGCATGTGCCGTCACGTGATCAGTGCATTTTCAGCCACGTGATCAGTGCATGATCAGCCGCGTGATCAGTGCATGATCAGTCGCGTGATCAGTGCATGATCAGCTTCGTGATCAGTGCATGATCAGCCCGTGATCAGTGCATGATCAGCCGCGTGATCAGTGCATGATCAGCCGCGTGATCAGTGCATGATCAGCCACGTGATCAGTGCATGATCAGCCACGTGATCAGTGCATTTTCAGCCACGTGATCAGTGCATGATCAGCCACGTGATCAGTGCATGATCAGCCCGTGATCAGTGCATGATCAGCCACGTGATCAGTGCATGATCAGCCACGTGATCAGTGCATGATCAGCCACGTGATCAGTGCATGATCAGCCACGTGATCAGTGCATGATCAGCCGCGTGATCAGTGCATGATCAGCCCGTGATCAGTGCATGATCAGCCCGTGATCAGTGCATGATCAGCCCGTGATCAGTGCATGATCAGCCACGTGATCAGTGCATGATCAGCCACGTGATCAGTGCATGATCAGCCACGTGATCAGTGCATGATCAGCGCCGTGATCAGTGCATGATCAGCGGCGTGATCAGTGCATGATCAGCCACGTGATCAGTGCATGATCAGTCCGTGATCAGTGCATGATCAGCCACGTGATCAGTGTATGATGTGCACGTGATCGTGCATGATCAGCGCGTGTGTGCATGATCAGCCACGTGATCAGTGCATGATCAGCCACGTGATCAGTGCATGATCAGCCCCGTGATCAGTGCATGATCAGCCACGTGATCAGTGCATGATCAGCCGCGTGATCAGTGCATGATCAGCCACGTGATCAGTGCATGATCAGCCACGTGATCAGTGCATGATCAGCCACGTGATCAGTGCATGATCAGCCACGTGATCAGTGCATGATCAGCCCGTGATCAGTGCATGATCAGCCACGTGATCAGTGCATGATCAGCCACGTGATCAGTGCATGATCAGCCGTGATCAGTGCATGATCAGCCACGTGATCAGTGCATGATCTCCCACGTGATCAGTGCATGATCAGCCGCGTGATCAGTGCATGATCAGCCCGCGTGATCAGTGCATGTTCAGCCCGTGATCAGTGCATGATCAGCCGCGTGATCAGTGTATGATCAGCCGCGTGATCAGTGCATGATCAGCCACGTGATCAGTGCATGATCAGGCACGTGATCAGTGCATGATCAGCCACGTGATCAGTGCATGATCAGCCGCGTGATCAGTGCATGATCAGCCACGTGATCAGTGCATGATCAGCCACGTGATCAGTGCATGATCAGCCACGTGATCAGTGCATGATGATCAGCCACGTGATCAGTGCATGATCAGCCACGTGATCAGTGCATGATCAGCCACGTGATCAGTGCATGATCAGCCACGTGATCAGTGCATGATCGTGATCAGTGCATGATCAGCCACGTGATCAGTGCATGATCAGCCACGTGATCAGTGCATGATCAGCCACGTGATCAGTGCATGATCAGCCACGTGATCAGTGCATGATCAGTGCATGCACGTGATCAGTGCATGATCAGCCACGTGATCAGTGCATGATCAGCCACGTGATCAGTGCATGATCAGCCCGTGATCAGTGCATGATCAGCCACGTGATCAGTGCATGATCAGCCACGTGATCAGTGCATGATCAGCCACGTGATCAGTGCATGATCAGCCGCGTGATCAGTGCATGATCAGCCGCGTGATCAGTGCATGATCAGCCCGCGTGATCAGTGCATGATCAGCCTGCGTGATCAGTGCATGATCAGCCGCGTGATCAGTGCATGATCAGTCACGTGATCAGTGCATGATCAGCCGCGTGATCAGTGCATGATCAGCCTGCGTGATCAGTGCATGATCAGCCACGTGATCAGTGCATGATCAGCCGCGTGATCAGTGCATGATCAGTCAGCGTGATCAGTGCGTGATCAGTGCATGATCAGTCACGTGATCAGTGCACGTGATCAGTGCATCGTGATCAGTGCATGATCAGTCGCGTGATCAGTGCATGATCAGCCACGCGTGATCAGTGCATGATCAGCCACGTGATCAGTGCATGATCAGGCACGTGATCAGTGCATGATCGTCCGCGTGATCAGTGCATGATCAGCCACGTGATCAGTGCATGATCAGCCGCGTGATCAGTGCGTGATCAGTGATCAGAGCAACGTGATCAGTGCATGATCAGCCACGTGATCAGTGCATGATCAGCCACGTGATCAGTGCATGATCAGCCACGTGATCAGTGCATCATCAGCCCGCGTGATCAGTGCATGATCAGCCACGTGATCAGTGCATGATGATCAGCGCGTGATCAGTGCATGATCAGCCACGTGATCAGTGCATGATCAGCCACGTGATCAGTGCATGATCAGCCCGTGATCAGTGCATGATCAGCCACGTGATCAGTGCATGATCAGCCACGTGATCAGTGCATGATCAGCCCGTGATCAGTGATGATCAGCCACGTGATCAGTGCATGATCAGGCACGTGAAGAGTGCATGATCAGCCAAGTGATCAGTGCATGATCTCCCACGGGATCAGTGCATGATCAACCACGTGAACAGTGCATGATCAGCAACGTAATCATTGCATGTTCAGCCACGTGATCAGTGCATGAAGAGTCACGTGATCAGTGTATGATCAGCTTCATGATCAGTGCATGGTCAGCCAGGTGATCAGTGCATGATCAGGCACGTGAAGAGTGCATGATCAGTCATGTAATCAGTGTATGATAGCAAGGTTATCGGTGCAAGCTCAGCCAGGTGTTCAGTGCATGATCAGCCACGTGATCAGTGCATGATCTCCCACGTGATCAGTGCATGATCAGCCACGTGATCATTGCATGTTCAGCCATGTGATCAGTGCATGCTCAGCCACGTGATCAGTGCATGATCCGCCACGTGATCAGTGCATGATCTCCCACGTGATCAGTGCATGATCAGCCACGTGATCAGTGCATGATCTCCCACGTGAACATTGCATGTTCAGCCACGTGATCAGTGCATGCACAGTCTCGTACTCAGCGTATGATCAGCTTCGTGATCAGTGCATGATGAGCCACGTGAACAGTGCATGATCAGGCAAGTGTTCAGTGCACTATCAGTAATGTGATCAGTGTATGATCAGACACGTCATGAGTGCATGGAGTGCCTCTGATCAGTGTATGATCAGCCGCGTGATCAGTGCATTTTCAGCCACGTGATCAGTGCATTT
>NW_027218570.1:0-10720 GCF_027580195.1 Bos mutus
GCCCGCTCATCTGTGATAATCGCCAGCTGAGGCCACCTGACGCTCATCTGCTCATCTGCTTGATAATGCCCGCGCCAGCTGAGCCACGTCGACACCTGCCCGCTCATCTGCTTGATAATCGCCAGCTGAGCCCGCGACACCTGCCCGCTCATCTGCTTGATAATCGCCAGCTGAGCCCGCGACACCTGCCCGCTCATCTGTTTTGATAATCGCCAGCTGAGCCCGCGCGACACCTGCCGCTCATCTGCTTGATAATCGCCAGCTGAGCCACGGCGACACCTGCCCGCTCATCTGTTTGATAATCGCCAGCTGAGCCACGCGACACCTGCCCGCTCATCTGCTTGATAATCGCCAGCTGAGCCGCCGACACCTCCTGCCCGCTCATCTGCTTGATAATCACCAGATCAGCGCAGCGCCACACGTTTGCGACACCTGCCCGCCATCTGCTTGATAATCGCAGTTGGAGCCCACGACACCTGCCGCTCATTCGCTTGATAACGCCAGGTGAGCCCCGCGACCCGCCCGCCATCTGCTTGATAATCGCCGCTGGAGTCGCGCGACACCTGCCCGCCATTGCTTGATAATCGCCAGCTGAGCCACGCGACAACTGTCCGCTCATCTGCTTGATAATCGCCAGCTGAGCCGCGACACCTGCCGCCATCTGCTTGATAATCGCCAGCTGAGCGCACGCCGGCCACCTGCCCGTCATCTGCCTGATAATCGCCAGTTGAGCACGCTGCGACTTTGCCCGCCATCTGCTTGATAATCGCCAGCTGAGCCACGCGACACCTACCGCCATTCGCTTGATAATCGCCAGGCTGAGCTGGGAGAGACACCTGCCCGCCATCTGCTTGATAATCGCAGCTGAGCCACCGCGACAACTGCCCGGTCATATGCTTGATAATCGCCAGCTGAGCCACACGCAATACCTGCCGCCATCTGCTTGATAATCGCCAGTTGATCCGGAGACACCTGCCGCTCATCTGCTTGATAATCGCCAGCTGAGACCCGCGACACCTGCCCGCTCATCTGCTTGATAACGCCAGCTGAGCCTCATGACACCTGCCCGCCATCTGCTTGATAATCGCCAGGTGAGCCACACGACACCTGCCCGCCATCTGCTTGATAATCGCCAGCTGAGCCACGCCGGACACCTGCCCGCCATCTGCTTGATAATCGCCAGCTGAGCACGTGACACCCGCCCGCCATCTGCTTGATAATCGCCAGCTGAGCCCGAACACCTGCCATGTGCTTGATAATCGCCAGCTGAGCCACGCGACACCTGCCTTTCAATCTGCTTGATAATCGCCAGCTGAGTCCCCGACACCTGCCCGTTCATCTGCTTGATAATCGCCAGCTGAGCCGCGCGACACCTGCCCGCTCATCTGCTTGATAATCGCCAGCCGAGCCGCGACACCTGCCGCCATCTGCTTGATAATCGCCAGCTGAGCCCCGATAATCGCCAGGTGAGCTGCTCGACACCTTCCCGCTAATCTGCTTGATAATCGCCAGCTGAGCACCGCGACACCTGCCCGCTCTTCTGCTTGATAATCGCCAGCTGAACCGCGCGACACCTGCCCGCGCATCTGCTTGATAATCGCCAGGTGAGCCGCACGACACCTGCCCGCCATCTGCTTGATAATCGCCAGGTGAGCCACGCGACACCTGCCCGCCATCTGCTTGATAATCGCCAGCTGAGCCGCGCGACACCTGCCCCGCTCATCTGCTTGATAATCGCCAGCTGAGCAGCGCGACACCTGCCCGCCATCTGCTTGATAATCGCCAGCTGAGCCCCGATAACACGTCTGCCCGCTCATCTGCTTGATAATCGCCCTGAGCCATCACATAACACCTGAGCCCGCTCATCTGCTTGATAATCGCCAGCTGAGCCCCGCGACACTTGCCGCTCATCTGCTTGATAATAGGCAGCTGAGCCCAGAGACACCTGCCCGCACATCTGCTTGATAAGCGCCAGCTGAACCCCGCGACACCTGCCCCCTCATCTGCTTGATAATCGCCAGCTGAGCCACATGACACCTGCCCGCTCATCTGCTTGATAATCGCCAGCTGAGCCACACGACACCTGCCCGCCATCTGCTTGATAATCGCCAGCTGAGCCACACGACACCTGCCCGCTCATCTGCTTGATAATCGCCAGCTGAGCCACACGACACCTGCCCGCTCATCTGCTTGATAATCGCCAGCTGAGCCACGCGACACCTGCCCGCTCATCTGCTTGATAATCGCCAGCTGAGCCACATGACACCTGCCCGCTCATCTGCTTGATAATCGCCAGCTGAGCCACACGACACCTGCCCGCCATCTGCTTGATAATCGCCAGCTGAGCCACACGACACCTGCCCGCTCATCTGCTTGATAATCGCCAGCTGAGCCGCGCGACACCTGCCCGCTCATCTGCTTGATAATCGCCATATGAGCTGCGCAACACGTGCCCGCTCATCTGCTTGATAATCGCCAGCTGAGACCAACGACATCTGCCCGCTCATCTGCTTGATAATCGCCAGCTGAGCCCGCGACACCTGCCCGCTCATCTGCTTGATAATCGCCAGCAGAGCCTCGGAACACCTGCCCGTTCATCTGCTTGATAATCGCCAGCTCAGCCTCACGATAACTGTCCGCTCATCTGCTTGATAATCGCCAGCTGAGCCGCGCGTCACCTGCCCTCTCATCTGCTTGATAATCGCCAGCTGAGCCGCGCGACTCCTGCCCTCTCATCTGCTTGATAATCGCCAGGTGAGCCGCGCGACTCCTGCCCTCTCATCTGCTTGATAATCGCCAACTGAGCCGCGCGACACCTGCCCGCTCATCTGCTTGATAATCGCCAGTGAGCACGCAACACGTGCCCGCTCATCTGCTTGATAATCGCCAGCTGAGCCACGCGACACCTGCCCGCTCATCTGCTTGATAATCGCCAGCTGAGCCCCGCGACATCTGCCCGCTCATCTGTTTGATAATCGCCAGCTGAGCCACACGACACCTGCCCGCTCATCTGCTTGATAATCGCCAGCTGAGCCACGAGACACCTGCCCGCTCATCTGCTTGATAATCGCCAGCTGAGCCGCGCGACACCTGCCCGCTCATCTGCTTGATAATCGCCAGGTGAGCCGCGCGACACCTGCCCGCTCATCTGCTTGATAATCGCCAGCTGAGCCCGCAACACCTGCCCGCTCATCTGTTTGATAATCGCCAGGTGAGCCGCGCGACACCTGCCCGCTCATCTGCTTGATAATCGCCAGCTGAGCCGCGCAACACCTGCCCGCTCATCTGCTTGATAATCGCCAGCTGAGCCACACGACACCTGCCCGCTCATCTGCTTGATAATCGCCAGCTGAGCCACATGACACCTGCCCTCTCATCTGCTTGATAATCGCCAGCTGAGCCACACGACACCTGCCCGCTCATCTGCTTGATAATCGCCAGCTGAGCCACACGACACCTGCCCGCTCATCTGCTTGATAATCGCCAGCTGAGCCACATGACACCTGCCCGCTCATCTGCTTGATAATCGCCAGCTGAGCCACGCGACACCTGCCCGCTCATCTGCTTGATAATCGCCAGCTGAGCCGCGCGACACCTGCCCGCTCATCTGCTTGATAATCGCCAGCTGAGCCACGCGACACCTGCCCGCTCATCTGCTTGATAATCGCCAGGTGAGCCGCGCGACACCTGCCCGCTCATCTGCTTGATAATCGCCAGATGAGCACGCAACACGTGCCCGCTCATCTGCTTGATAATCGCCAGCTGAGCCTCTGCCCGACACCTGCCCGACACATCTGCTTGATAATCGCCAGCTGAGCCGCCGCCCGCCATCTGCTTGACACCTGCCGCCATCATGCTTGATAATCGCCAGCTGAGCCGCGCGACACCTGCCCGCTCATCTGCTTGATAATCGCCAGGTGAGCCGGGCGTCACCTGCCCGCTCATCTGCTTGATAATCGCCAGATGAGCTGCGCAACACCTGCCCGCTCATCTGCTTGATAATCGCCAGCTGAGCCACGCGACACCTGCCCGCCATCTGCTTGATAATCGCCAGGTGAGCCCACGCGACACCTGCCCGCTCATCTGCTTGATAATCGCCAGCTGAGCCACGCGACACCTGCCCACTCATCTGCTTGATAATCGCAAGGTGAGCCGCGCGACACCTGCCCGCTCATCTGCTTGATAATCGCCAGCTGAGCCTCGGAACACCTGCCCGTTCATCTGCTTGATAATCGCCAGCTGAGCCTCACGATAACTGTCCGCTCATCTGCTTGATAATCGCCAGGTGAACCACGCGACACCTGCCCGCTCATCTGCTTGATAATCGCCAGCTGAGCCGCGCGACACCTGCCCGCTCATCTGCTTGATAATCGCCAGCTGAGCCACGCCGACACCTACCCATTCATCTGCTTGATAATCGCCAGCTGAGCCGCGCGACACCTGCCCGCCATCTGCTTGATAATCGCCAGCTGAGCCTTGCGCGACACCGCCCGCTCATCTGCTTGATAATCGCCAGCTGAGCCGCAACGACACCTGCCGCTCATCTGCTTGATAATCGCCAGCTGAGCCCCGCGACACCTGCCCGCCATCTGCTTGATAATCGCCAGCTGAGCCGCCGCGACACCTGCCCGCCATCTGCTTGATAATCGCCAGCTGAGCCACGCGACACCTGCCCGCTCATCTGCTTGATAATCGCCACCGGAGCCACACGACACCTGCCACTCATCTGCTTGATAATCGCCAGCTGAGGCACGCGACTCCTGCTCGCTCATCTGCTTGATAATCGCCAGCTGAGCCCCGCGACACCTGCCCGCTCATCTGCTTGATAATCGCCACCTGAGCCACACGACACCTGCCGCTCATCTGCTTGATAATCGCCAGCTGAGCCGCGTGACTCTTGCCCGCTCATCTGCTTGATAATCGCCAGGTGAGCTGCGCAACACCTGCCCGCTCATCTGCTTGATAATCGCCAGCTGAGCCCCGCGACATCTGCCCGCTCATCTTCTTGATAATCGCCAGCTGAGCCACACGACACCTGCCCGCTCATATGCTTGATAATCGCCAGGTGAGCAATGCGAACCTACCCTCTCATCTGCTTGATAATCGCTGGCTTATCCGAGCCCCACCTGCCCGCTCATCTGCTTGATAATCGCAAGGTGAGCCCCGCGACACCTGCCCGCTCATCTGCTTGATAATCGCCAGCTGAGCCTCATGACAACTGTCCGCTCATCTGCTTGATAATCGCCAGGTGAACCACGCGACTCCTGCCCGCTCATCTGCTTGATAATCGCCAGCTGAGCCACGTGTCACCTGCCCGCTCATCTGCCTGATAATCGCCAGCTTAGCCACGTGACACCTGCCCGCTCATCTGCCTGATAATCGCCAGCTGAGCCGCGCGACACCTACCCAGTCATCTGCTAGATAATCGCCAGCTGAGCCGCGCGACACGTGCCTGCTCATCTGCTTGATAATCGCCAGCGCAGCCTTGCGACACCTGCCCGCTCATCTGCTTGATAATCGCCAGTTGAGCCACACGACACCTGCCGCTCATCTGCTTGATAATCGCCAGCTGAGCCCCGCGACACCTGCCCGCCATCTGCTTGATAATCGCCAGCTGAGCCGCGCGACACCTGCCCGCTCATCTGCTTGATAATCGCCAGCTGAGCCCCGCGACACCTGCCCGCTCATCTGCTTGATAATCGCCACCTGAGCCACAATACACCTGCCGCTCATCTGCTTGATAATCGCCAGCTGAGCCGCGCGACACCTGCCCGCTCATCTGCTTGATAATCGCCAGCTGAGCCACAAGACACCTGCCCGCTCATCTGCTTGATAATCGCCAGCTGAGCCCCGCGACACCTGCCCGCTCATCTGCTTGATAATCGCCAGCTGAGCCACGCGACACCTGCCCGCTCATCTGCTTGATAATCGCCAGGTGAGCCCGCGACACCTGCCCCTCATCTGCTTGATAATCGCCAGCTGAGCCACGCGACACCTGCCCCTTCATCTGCTTGATAATCGCCAGCTGAGCCACGCGACACCTGCCCGCTCATCTGCTTGATAATCGCCAGCTGAGCCTCGCGACACCTGCCCACTCATCTGCTTGATAATCGCCAGCTGAGCCCGCGACACCACCTGCCGCTCATCTGCTTGATAATCGCCAGCTGAGCCACACGACACCTGCCCGCCATCTGCTTGATAATCGCCAGCTGAGCCACGCGACACCTGCCCGCTCATCTGCTTGATAATCGCCAGCTGAGCCGCGCGACACCTGCCCGCTCATCTGCTTGATAATCGCCAGCTGAGCCCCGCGACACCTGCCCGCTCATCTGCTTGATAATCGCCAGCTGAGAGCCCGCGACACCTGCCCGCTCATCTGCTTGATAATCGCCAGCTGAGCCCGCGCGACACCTGCCCGCTCATCTGCTTGATAATCGCCAGCTGAGACACCTGCCCGCCATCTGCTTGATAATCGCCAGCTGAGCCGCGACACCTGCCCGCCATCTGCTTGATAATCGCCAGCTGAGCCGCGCGACACCTGCCCGCCATCTGCTTGATAATCGCCAGCTGAGCCACACGACACCTGCCCGCCATCTGCTTGATAATCGCCAGCTGAGCCGCGCGACACCTGCCCGCTCATCTGCTTGATAATCGCCAGCTGAGCCGCGCGACACCTGCCCGCTCATCTGCTTGATAATCGCCAGCTGAGCCGCGACACCTGCCCGCCATCTGCTTGATAATCGCCAGCTGAGCCGCGACACCTGCCCGCTCATCTGCTTGATAATCGCCAGCTGAGCGCCGCGACACCTGCCCGCTCATCTGCTTGATAATCGCCAGCTGAGCCACGCGACACCTGCCCGCCATCTGCTTGATAATCGCCAGCTGAGCCCACGCGACACCTGCCCGCTCATCTGCTTGATAATCGCCAGCTGAGCCACGCGACACCTGCCCGCTCATCTGCTTGATAATCGCCAGCTGAGCCCCGCGACACCTGCCCGCTCATCTGCTTGATAATCGCCAGCTGAGCCGCGCGACACCTGCCCGCCATCTGCTTGATAATCGCCAGCTGAGCCGCGACACCTGCCCGCTCATCTGCTTGATAATCGCCAGCTGAGCCCGCTCATCTGCTTGACACCTGCCCGCCATCTGCTTGATAATCGCTTGATAGCTGAGCCGCGCGACACCTGCCCGCTCATCTGCTTGATAATCGCCAGCTGAGCCGCGCGACACCTGCCCGCCATCTGCTTGATAATCGCCAGCTGAGCCGCGCGACACCTGCCCGCTCATCTGCTTGATAATCGCCAGCTGAGCCACACGACACCTGCCCGCCATCTGCTTGATAATCGCCAGCTGAGCCACGCGACACCTGCCCGCCATCTGCTTGATAATCGCCAGCTGAGCCACGCGACACCTGCCCGCCATCTGCTTGATAATCGCCAGCTGAGCCCGCTTGACACCTGCCCGCTCTCATCTGCTTGATAATCGCCAGCTGAGCCGCGACACCTGCCCGCTCATCTGCTTGATAATCGCCAGCTGAGCCACGCGACACCTGCCCGCCATCTGCTTGATAATCGCCAGCTGAGCCGCGACACCTGCCCGCTCATCTGCTTGATAATCGCCAGCTGAGCCACGCGACACCTGCCCGCCATCTGCTTGATAATCGCCAGCTGAGCCCCGCGACACCTGCCCTCTCATCTGCTTGATAATCGCCAGCTGAGCCGCGCGACACCTGCCCGCTCATCTGCTTGATAATCGCCAGCTGAGCCGCGACACCTGCCCGCTCATCTGCTTGATAATCGCCAGCTGAGCCACATGACACCTGCCCGCTCATCTGCTTGATAATCGCCAGCTGAGCCACGCGACACCTGCCCGCTCATCTGCTTGATAATCGCCAGCTGAGCCACGACACCTGCCCGCTCATCTGCTTGATAATCGCCAGCTGAGCCACACGACACCTGCCCGCTCATCTGCTTGATAATCGCCAGCTGAGCCCGCGACACCTGCCCTCATCTGCTTGATAATCGCCAGCTGAGCCCCGCGACACCTGCCCGCTCATCTGCTTGATAATCGCCAGCTGAGCCGCGCGACACCTGCCCGCTCATCTGCTTGATAATCGCCAGCTGAGCCGCGCGACACCTGCCCGCCATCTGCTTGATAATCGCCAGCTGAGCCACGCGACACCTGCCCGCTCATCTGCTTGATAATCGCCAGCTGAGCCGCGCGACACCTGCCCGCTCATCTGCTTGATAATCGCCAGCTGAGCCACGCGACACCTGCCCGCTCATCTGCTTGATAATCGCCAGCTGAGCCGCGCGACACCTGCCCGCTCATCTGCTTGATAATCGCCAGCTGAGCCACGACACCTGCCCGTTCATCTGCTTGATAATCGCCAGCTGAGCCCCCACGACACCTGCCCGCTCATCTGCTTGATAATCGCCAGCTGAGCCGCGCGACACCTGCCCGCTCATCTGCTTGATAATCGCCATCTGCTTGAGCCAGCTGAGCCCGCGACACCTGCCCGCCATCTGCTTGATAATCGCCAGCTGAGCCACGCGACACCTGCCCGCCATCTGCTTGATAATCGCCAGCTGAGCTTGATAACGCGACACCTGCCCGCTCATCTGCTTGATAATCGCCAGCTGAGCCACAACGACACCTGCCCGCTCATCTGCTTGATAATCGCCAGCTGAGCCACGCGACACCTGCCCGCCATCTGCTTGATAATCGCCAGCTGAGCCACGCGACACCTGCCCGCTCATCTGCTTGATAATCGCCAGCTGAGCGACACCTGCCCGCGCCATCTGCTTGATAATCGCCGCTGAGCGCCATCTGCGACACCTGCCCGCTCATCTGCTTGATAATCGCCAGCTGAGCCGGGCGACACCTGCCCGCCATCTGCTTGATAATCGCCAGCTGAGCCTGAGCGACACCTGCCCGCCATCTGCTTGATAATCGCCAGCTGAGCCACACGACACCTGCCCGCTCATCTGCTTGATAATCGCCAGCTGAGCCACATGACACCTGCCCGCTCATCTGCTTGATAATCGCCAGCTGAGCCACACGCGACACCTGCCCGCTCATCTGCTTGATAATCGCCAGCTGAGCCACGCGCGACACCTGCCCTCTCATCTGCTTGATAATCGCCAGCTGAGCCACACGACACCTGCCCGCTCATCTGCTTGATAATCGCCAGCTGAGCCACGCGACACCTGCCCGCTCATCTGCTTGATAATCGCCAGCTGAGCCGCGCGACACCTGCCCGCTCATCTGCTTGATAATCGCCAGCTGAGCCCGCGACACCTGCCCGCCATCTGCTTGATAATCGCCAGGTGAGCCGCGCGACACCTGCCCGCCATCTGCTTGATAATCGCCAGCTGAGCCACGCGACAACTGCCCGCCATCTGCTTGATAATCGCCAGGTGAGCCGCGACACCTGCCCGCTCATCTGCTTGATAATCGCCAGCTGAGCCGCGCGACACCTGCCCGCTCATCTGCTTGATAATCGCCAGCTGAGCCGCGCGACTCCTGCCCTCTCATCTGTTTGATAATTGCCAGGTGAGCCGGGCGTCACCTGCCCGCTCATCTGCTTGATAATCGCCAGATGAGCTGCGCAACACCTGCCCGCTCATCTGCTTGATAATCTCCAGCTGAGCCACACGACACCTGCCCGCTCATATGCTTGATAACCCCAGGTGAGCCCTGCGACACCTACGCGCTCATCTGCTTGAGAATCGCTGGCTTAGCCGCGCGGCACCTGCCCGCTCATCTGCTTGATAATTGCAAGGTGAGCCCCGCGACACCTGCCCGCTCATCTGCTTGATAATCGCCAGCTGAGTCTCGGAACACCTGCCCGTTCATCTGCTTGATAATCGCCAGCTGAGCCTCACGATAACTGTCCGCTCATCTGCTTGATTATCGCCAGGTGAACCACGCGACACCTGCCTGCTCATCTGCTTGATAATCGCCAGCTGAGCCGTGCGTCACCTGCCCGCTCATCTGCATGATAATCGCCAGCTTAGCCACGCGACACCTACCCATTCATCTGCTTGATAATCGCCAGCTGAGCCGCGCGACACCTGCCCGCTCATCTGCTTGAGAATCGCCAGCGGAGCCTTGCGACACCGGCCCGCTCATCTGCTTGATAATCGCCAGCTGAGCCACACGACACCTGCCGCTCATCTGCTTGATAATCGCCAGCTGAGACCCGCGACACCTGCCGCTCATCTGCTTGATAATCGCCAGCTGAGCCGCGCGACTCCTGCCCGCTCATCTGCTTGATAATCTCCAGCTGAGCCCCGCGACACCTGCCCGCTCATCTGCTTGATAATCGCCACCGGAGCCACACGACACCTGCCACTCATCTGCTTGATAATCGCCAGCTGAGGCACGCGACTCCTGCTCGCTCATCTGCTTGATAATCGCCAGCTGAGCCCCGCGACACCTGCCCGCTCATCTGCTTGATAATCGCCACCTGAGCCACACGACACCTGCCGCTCATCTGCTTGATAATCGCCAGCTGAGCCGCGTGACTCTTGCCCTCTCATCTGCTTGATAATCGCCAGGTGAGGTGAGCCATCTGCTTGATAATCGCCAGATGAGCTGCACGCACGCGCTCATCTGCTTGATAATCGCCAGCTGAGCCCCGCGACATCTGCCCGCTCATCTTTTTTTGATAATCGCCAGCTGAGCCACGACACCTGCCCGCCATATGCTTGATAAT
>NW_027218571.1:0-13885 GCF_027580195.1 Bos mutus
TGATCATGCACTGATCACGTGGCTGATCATGCACTGATCACGTGGCTGATCATGCACTGATCACGTGGCTGATCATACACTGATCATCGTGACTGATCATGCACTGATCACGTGGCTGATCATGCACTGATCACGTGGCTGATCATGCACTGATATCTGGCTGATCATGCACTCACGTGACTAATCATGCACTGATCACGTAGCTGTCATGCACTGATCACCTGGCTGATCATGCACTGATCACGTAAGCTACGCACAACCGTCGTAGCTATCATGCACACTGATCACGTGGCTGATCATCACTGATACCGTGAGCACGGACTGATCGCGTGGCTATCATACACGATCCGTGATTGACCATGCACTGATCACGTGACTGATCATGCGCTGATCCTGTTGCTATCATACATTGATCATGTGGCTGAACATGCACTGAACAAGTGGCTGATCATACACCTGTCAAGTGACTGATCATGCACTGATCAGCTGTGCTGATCATACACTGCTCAGCTGGCTGATCATCTCTGCTCCTGCAGCATCATGCACACATCGATGAGGCTATCTTGCAGCTCAGCTGGCCGTGGCTGCAAATACTGAATGACGCGTCTCATCAGGCCTGACCACGTGACTGATCATCCACGTTCACCTGGCTGATCATGCACTGATCGTGATTGATCATAAACTGATCACGTGGCTATCATGCACTGATCACCGTGGCTGATCATGCACTGATCACGTGTCTGATCATACACTGATCGTGGCTATCATAAACTATCCATGTGACTGATCATGCACTGATCACGTGGCTGATCATGCACTGATCACATGGCTATCATGTAGTGATCGTAACTGATCATAACTGATCACGTGGTGATCATGCACTGATCGTTTGGTATCATACACTGATCATGTGCCTCTGAGGTAATAAACTGAGCCGTGGCGCGATCTTGCAGTCTTCGCGTGGCTCATCATGGAACTCAGCTGTGACTGATCATGCTGCTCAGCTGGCAATAATCCTGCAGCTGATCACCACTGATCGTGAGCACAGCTGGTCCTTATCAAGCAGATGACAGGCGGAATGCGTGCAGCTCAGCTGGCAATTGATCATCGCAGATGATCGGCAGTAATCACACAGCTGATCAGGCCTGATCACGTGACTGAGCATGCACTGTTCGCGTGGCTGATCATACACTGATCACGTGATTGATCATGCACTGATCGGTGGATGATCATGCACTGATCACGTGGCTGATCATGCACTGATCACGTGTCTGACCATGCACTGATCACGTGGCTGATCATACACTGCTCACGTGACTGATCATGCACTGATCCGTGGCTGATCATGCACTGATCACGTGGCTGATCATGCACTGTTCACGTGGCTGATCAAACACCTGTCACGTGACTATATCATGCACTGATCACGTGGCTGATCATGCACTGATCACGTGGCTGATCATACTCTGCTCACGTAACTGATCATGCACTGATCGCGTGGCTGATCATGCACTGATCACGTGGCTGATCATGCACTGATCACGTGGCTGATCATACACTGATCACGTGCCTGATCATGCACTGATCACGTGGCTGATCATGCACTGATCACGTGACTTATCATGCACTGATCACGTGACTGATCATGCACTGATCACGTGGCTGATCATGCTCTGATCACGTGGCTGATCATACATTGATCACGTGACTGATCATGCACTGGTCTGTGACTGATCATGCACTGATCACGTAGCTGATCCTGCACTGATCACGTGGCTGATCACGCACTGATCCGCGTGACTGATCATGCACTGATCGCGTGACTGATCATGCACTGATCACGTGGGTATCATGCACTGATCACGTGACTGATCGCACTGATCGTGGCTGATCATGCACTGATCACGTGGCTGCATGCACTGATCACGTGGCTGATCATGCACTGATCACCTGGCTGATCATGCACTGATCACGTGACTGATCATGTGCTGATCATCGTGACTGATCATGCACTGATCACGTGGCTGATCACTGCACTGATCACGTGGCTGATCATGCGCTGATCGCGTGGCTGATCATACACTGATCACGTGGCTGATCATGCACTGATCACGTGGCTGATCATGCACTGATCACGTGACTGATCATCCCCACTGATCTGTTGGCTCATCATGCACTGATCACGTGGTTGATCATACACTGATCACGTGACTGATCATGCACTGATCCGTGGCTGATCATGCACTGATCACGTGGCTGATCATGCACTGATCCGCGCAGCTGATCATGCACTGATCATGTGACTGATCATGCACTAATCACGCAAGCTGATCATGCACTGATCACGTGGCTGATCATACACTGCTCCCGTGACTGATCATGCACTGATCACGTGGCTGATCATGCACTGATCACGTGGCTGATCATGCACTATCAGCGTAATCATGATCGTGTGACTGATCATGCACTCTTCACATTAGTGATACCACTGATCATGCACTGATCACGTACTGATGTTTCACTGCTCATCATGCACTGATCACGTGCCTGCCTGCATCTGATCGCACATGGCAGATGACACTGATCACGTGGCTGATCATGCACTGATCAGGCTGGCTGATCATGCACTGATCGTGTGCCTGATCAGTCACTGATCAGCTGGCAATGATCATGCAGCTGAGCACGTGGCTGATCATGCACTGATCACGTGGCTCATCATGCAGATGACAGGCAGGAATCGTGCTGCTCGTGGCTGATCATGCACTGTCACGCAGCTGATCAGACACTGATCACGTGGCTCATCAGGCACTGATCACGTGTGACTGAGCATGCACTGTTCGTGGCTGATCATACACTGATCGCGTGATTGATCATGCACTGATCACGTGGCTGATCATGCACTGATCACGTGGCTATCATGCACTGATCCGTGGCTGAACATGCACTGTTCACGTGGCTGATCATGCACCTGATCGTGACTGATCAGACACTGATCACGTGGCACTCATGCACTGATCACGTGGCTGATCATCTCTGATCACGTGGCTGATCATGCACTGATCACGTGACTGATCTTGCACTGATCACGTGGCTGATCATGCACTGATCGCGTGGCTGATCATATACACTGATCCGTGACTGATCATGCACTGATCCGTTAATGATCATGCACTGATCACGTGACTGATCATCTGATCACGTGGATCATGCACTGATCGCGTGGCTGATCATCTCTGATCGTGGCTGATCATGCATTGATCACGTGACTGATCATGCACTGATCGTGGCTGATCATGCACTGATCGCGTAGCTATCATGCACTGATCACGTGGCTGATCATGCACTGATCGCGTGGCTGATCATGCACTGATCACTGGTGATGATGCACTGTTCGTGACTGATCATGCACTGATCACGTGGCTGATCATGCACTGATCACGTGGCTGATCATGCACTGATCACGTGACTGATCATGCACTGATCACGTCCTGATCATGCACTGATCGTGGCTGATCATGCACTGATCACGTGGCTGATCATGCACTGATCGTGTGATCATCATGCTGATGGCGTGTCTGATCATGCACTGATCACGTGGCTGATCATGCACTGATCACGTGGCTGATCATGCACTGATCACGTGGCTGATCATGCACTGCTCACGTGGCTGATCATGCAATGATCACGTGGCTGATCATGCACTGGTCACGTGACTGATCATGCACTGATCATGTGACTGATCATGCACTGATCACGTGGCTATCATGCACTGATCACGTGGCTGATCATGCAATGATCGTACTGAGCTACCATGTACCCGGTCACGTGACTGTTCATACACCCATCAGGTGACTGATCATGCACTGATCACGTGGCTATCATGCACTGTTCACGTGGCTGATCATACAATGATCACCTGCCTTGTCATGCACAGATCACGTGACTAATCATGAACTGATCACGTAGCTATCAAGCACTGATCACCTGGCTGATCATGCACTGATCACGTGGCTATCATGCAATGATCACGTGGCTATCATGCACTGATCACATGGCTGATCATGCACTGATACCGTGACTGAGCATGGACTGATCACATGACTATCATGTAGTGATCACGTGACTTAATGGTGCTGATCTTGCGCTGATCATGTTTG
This sequence comes from Bos mutus, assembly GCF_027580195.1. NCBI lineage: Eukaryota > Metazoa > Chordata > Mammalia > Artiodactyla > Bovidae > Bos > Bos mutus. The sequence continues at coordinate 4,158 of NW_027218571.1, forward strand.
CTATCATACACTGATCATGTGCCTCTGGAGGCAATAAACAAAGAGCTGAATAGGCACGAAAAAAACAGTCAGCAGGCAATAATCATGGAACTCAGCTGTGAGGAATCATTCTGCTCAGCTGGCAATAATCAAGCAGCTGAGCAGGCAGGAATTACGCAGCACAGCTGGCAATTGTCAAGCAGATGACAGGCAGGAATCGTGCAGCTCAGCTGGCAATTGTCAAGCAGATGAGCAGACAGTAATCACGCAGCTCAGCAGGCCCTGATCACGTGACTGAGCATGCACTGTTCACGTGGCTGATCATACACTGATCACGTGATTGATCATGCACTGATCACTTGGATATCATGCACTTCTCACGTGGCTGATCATGCAATGATCACGCAGCTACCATGTACTGGTCACATGACTGATCATGCACTGATATCGTGACTGATCATGCACTGATCACGTGGCTATCATGCACTACTTACGTGGCTGATCATGCAATGATCTTGTAGCTACCATGTACCGGTCATGTGACTGATCATACACCCATCAGGTGACTGATCATGCACTGATCACGTGGCTATCATGCACTATTCACGTGGCTGATCATACACTGATCACCTGCCTGGTCATTCACAGTTCACGTGACTAATCATGAACTGATCACGTAGCTATCATGCACTGATCACCTGGCTGATCATGCACTGATCACTGATCACGTGGCTATCATCCAATGATCACGTGGCTATCATGCACTAATCACTTGGCTGATCATGCACTGATACCGTGACTGAGCATGGACTGATCACATGACTATCATGTAGTGATCACGTGACTTAATGGTGGTGATCATGCGCTGATCATGTTTGGTATCATACACTGATCATGTGCCTCTGGAGGTAATAAACAAAGAGCTGGTAGGCGCGAATCAAACAGTCAGCAGGCAATAATCATGGAACTCAGCTGTGAGGAATCATGCTGCTCAGCTGGCAATAATCAAGCAGCTGAGCAGGCAGGAATTACGCAGCACAGCTGGCAATTGTCAAGCAGATGACAGGCAGGAATCGTGCAGCTCAGCTGGCAATTGTCAAGCAGATGAGCAGACAGTAATCACACAGCTCAGCAGGCCCTGATAACGTGACTGAGCATGCACTGTTCACGTGGCTGATCATACACTGATCACGTGATTGATCATGCACTGGTCACTTGGATATCATGCACTGATCACGTGGCTGATCATACACTGTTCACGTGTCTGACCATGCACTGATCACGTGGCTGATCATACACTGCTCACGTAACTGATCATGCACTGATCACGTGGCAATCATGCACTGAATACATGGCTGAACATGCACTGTTCACGTGGCTGATCAAACACCTGTCACGTGACATATCACACAGTGATCACGTGGCACTCATGCACTGATCACGTGGCTGATCATACTCTGCTCACGTAACTCATCATGCACACATCACGTGGCTTTCATGCACTGCTCACGTGGTTCGTCATGGAATGATCACGAAGCTACCATACACTGGTCACGTGACTGATCATGCACAGATCACGTAAATGATCATACACTGTTCACGTGACTGATCATGTACTGATCACGTGACTGATAATGCACTGATCACGTGGCTATCATGCTCTGCTCACGTGGCTGATCATGCAACGATCACGTAGCAACCATGTACTGGTCTCGTGACCGATCATGCACTGATCACGTAATTGATCCTGCACTGATCACGTGGCTCATCACGCACTAATCCGGTGGCTGATCACACACGTATCACGTGACTGATCATGCACTGATCACGTGGGTATCATGCACTGATCACGTGGCTGATCATGCACTGATCACGTGGCTCACATGCACTGCTCACGTGGCTGATCATGCAATGATCACGCAGCTACGATGTACTAGTCACATGACTGATCATGTACAGATCACGTGACTAATCAGGAAGTGATCACGTGGCTATCCTGCACTGATCACGTGGATATCATGCACTGATCACGTGGCTGATCACACACGTATCACGTGACTGATCATGCAATGATCACGTGACTGACCATGCACTGATCACATGACTGATCATCCACTGAACAGTTGGCTATCATGCACTGATCACGTGGTTGATCATACACTGATCACGAGACTGATCATGCACTGATCACGTCTATATCATGCACTGATCACATGACTGCTCATGCACTGATCACGTGAATGATAATACACTGATCATGTGACAGATCATGCAGTGATCACGTGGCTATCATGCACTGATAAATTGGCTGATCATACTCTGCTCCCGAAACTGATCATGCACTGATCACGTGGCTATCATGCACTGCTCACGTGGCTGCTGATCATGCAATGATCATGTAGCTACCATGTACTGGTCACCTGGTGATCATGCACCTATCACGTAATTGATGTTTTGTGTCACACACTGATCATGTGCATCTGGAGGAAATGAACAAAGAGCTGAGTAGGCAGGAATCAGCCAGCAGGCTATAATCATGGAACTCAGCTGTGAGGAATCATGCTGCTCAGCTGGCAATAATCAAGCAGCTGAGCAGGCAGGAATTCGCAGCACAGCTGGCAATTGTCAAGCAGATGACAGGCAGGAATCGTGCAGCTCAGCTGGCAATTGTCAAGCAGATGAGCAGACAGTAATCATGCAGCTCAACAGGCCTGATCACGTGACTGAGCATGCACTGTTCACGTGGCTGATCATACACAGATCACGTGATTGACCATGCACTGATCACTAGGATATCATGCACTGATCACGTGGCTATCATGCACTGATCCCGTGGCTGAACATGCACTGTTCACATGGCTGATCACACACCTGTCACGTGACTGATCATGCACTGATCACGTGGCACTCATGCACTGATCACGTGGCTGATCATCTCTGCTCACATAACTCATCATGCACACATCACGTGACTATCTTGCACTGCTCACGTGGCTGGTCATGCAATGATCACGAGCTACCATATACTGGCCACGTGACTGATCATCCACAGATCACGTTAATGATCATGCACTGTTCACGTGACTGATCATGTACTGATCACGTGCCTAGTCATGCACTGATAGCGTGGCTGATCATGCACTGATCACGTGATCTGATCATGCACTGATCACGTGGCTGATCATGCACTGATCACGTGGCTATCATGCACTCACGTGGCTGATCATGCACTGATCACGTGGCTGATCATGTACTGGTCACATGACTGATCATGCACTGATCACGTGACTGATCATCACTGATCACTGATTGGCTATCATGCACTGACTCACGTGGCTGATCAGGCACTGATCATGTAGCTACTGTGCACGGTCACGTGACTGACCATACACCCATCAGGTGACTGATCATGCACTGATCACGTGGCTATCATGCACTGATCACGAGACTGATCATACACTGATCACGTCCATATCATGCACTGATCACATGACTGCCCATGCACTGATCACGTGGATGATCATACACTGATCATGTGACAGATCATGCAGTGATCACGTGGCTATCATGCACTGATCAAATGGCTGATCATACTCTGCTCCCGAAACTGAGCATGCACTGATCACGTGGCTATCATGCACTGCTCACGTGGCTGATCATGCAATGATCACGTAGCTACCATGTACTGGTCACGTGAGTGATCATGCACTGATCACATAATTGATCATGCACTGATCACGTGACTGATCATGCACTGATCTCGTGGCTATAATGCATGGCTCACGTGGCTGATCATGCAATGATCACGTAGCTCCCATGTACTGGTCAGGTGACTGATCATGCACGGTGATCACGTGATCATGATCATGCACTGATCACGTGACTGATCATGTGCACTGATAATGCACTGATCACGTGCCTGATCATGCACTGATCACGTGACGTGACTGATCATGATCATGCACTGATCACGTGACTGATCATGCACTGATCACGGGACTGATCATTTGATCACTGATCATCATGCACTGGTCATGGCTGACACTGATCACGTGCTTGGTCATGCACTGATCAATTGATTCTGGTCATGCACTGATCGTTGGCTGGTCATACACTGATGGCTGGTCATGCACTGATCACGTGACTGATCATGCACTGATCACGGACTGATCATCACTGATCACGTGACTGATCATGCACTGATCACGTGACTGATCATGCACTGATCGTGACTTTGACTGGTCATACACTGATCACGTGGCTGGTCATGCACTGATCACTGATGATCATGCACTGTGCTGATCATCACTGTGCACTGATCACGTGATCATGCACTGATCACGTGACTGATCTGCACTGATCACGTGACTGATCATGCACTGATCACGTGGCTGATCATGCACTGATCACGGGACTGATCATGCACTGATCACGTGGCTGATCATGCACTGATCACGTGGCTGGTCATGCACTGATCACGTGGCTGGTCATGCACTGATCACGTGGCTGATCATACACTGATCACGTGACTGATCATGCACTGATCACGTGACTGATCATGCACTGATCGCGGGACTGATCATGCACTGATCGTGGCTGATCATACACTGATCACGTGGCTGGTCATGCACTGATCACGTGGCTGGTCATGCACTGATCACGTGGCTGGTCATACACTGATCACGTGACTGATCATACACTGATCACGTGACTGATCATGCACTGATCACGTGGACTGATCATGCACTGATCACGTGGCTGGTCATGCACTGATCACGTGGCTGGTCATGCACTGATCACGTGGCTATCATGCACTGATCACTTGGCTGGTCATACACTGATCACGTGCCTGGTCATGCACTGATCACGTGGCTGATCATGCACTGATCACGTGGCTGATCATGCAATGATCACGTGCTGATCATGCACAATGTACTGGTCTCAGGACTGATCATGCACTGATCACGTGACTGATCATGCACTGATCACGTGACTGATCATGCACTACTCACGTGGCTGATCATGCAATGATCATGTAGCTACCATTTACCCGATCACGTGACTGATCATATACCCATCAGGTGACTGATCATGCACTGATCACGTGGCTATCATGCACTGTTCACGTGGCTGATCATACACTGATCACCTGCCTGGTCATGCACAGATCACGTGACTAATCATGCACTGATCACGTGGCTGATCATGCACTGATCACCTGGCTGATCATGCACTGATCACCTGCCTCATGCACTGATCACGTGCAATCATGCAACTGATCACATAGCTATCATGCACTGATCACGTGGCTGATCATGCACTGATCACGTGGCTATCATGCACTGATCACGTGACTGAGCATGGACTGATCACATGACTATCATGTAGACTGATCACGTGACTTAATGGCTCTGATCACGCGACAGATCATCGCTGATCATGTTTGCTATCATACACTGATAATGTGACTCTCAGGCAATAAACAAAAGAGCTGAGTAGGCACGATCAAACAGTCAGCAGGCAATAATCATGGAACTCAGCTGTGAGGAATCATGCTGCTCAGCTGGCAATAATCAAGCAGCTGAGCAGGCAGGAATCACGTGCAGCACAGCTGGCGGTTGTCAAGCAGATGACACGTGGCAGGAATCGTGCAGCTCAGCTGGTGGCTGTCAAGCAGATGAGCAGACAGTAATCACGCAGCTCATCAGGCCTGATCACGTGACTGAGCATGCTCTGTTCACGTGGCTGATCATACACAGATCACGTGATTGACCATGCACTGATCACTAGGATATCATGCACTGATCACGTGGCTATCATGCACTGATCCCGTGGCTGAACATGCACTGTTCACATGGCTGATCACACACCTGTCACGTGACTGATCATGCACTGATCACGTGGCACTCATGCACTGATCACGTGGCTGATCATCTCTGCTCACAAAGCTCATCATGCACACATCACGTGACTATCTTGCACTGCTCATGTGGCTGGTCATGCAATGATCACGTAGCTACCATATACTGGCCACGTGACTGATCATCCACAGATCACGTTAATGATCATGCACTGTTCACGTGACTGATCATGTACTGATCACGTGGCTGATCATGCAATGATCACGTAGCTCCCATGTATTCGTCACGTGACTGATCATGCACTGATCACGTAATTGATCATGCACTGATCATGTGGCTGATCATGCACTGATCACGTGGCTGATCATACACTGATCACGTGACTGATCATGCACTGATGACGTGTCTGATCATGCACTGATCACGTGGCTGATCATGCACTAATCACGTGGCTGATCATGCACTGAACACGTGGCTATCATGCACTGCTCACGTGGCTGATCATGCAATGATCACGCAGCTACCATGTCCTGGTCACATGACTGATCATGCACTGATCATGTGACTGATCATGCACTGATCACTTGGCTATCATGCACTACTTACGTGGCTGATCATGCAATGATCATGTAGCTACCATGTACCGGTCACGTGACTGTTCATACACCCATCAGGTGACTGATCATGCACTGATCACGTGGCTATCATGCACTGTTCACGTGGCTGATCATACAATGATCACCTGCCTTGTCATGCACAGATCACGTGACTAATCATGAACTGATCACGTAGCTATCAAGCACTGATCACCTGGATGATCATGCACTGATCACGTGGCTATCATGCAATGATCACGTGGCTATCATGCACTGATCACATGGCTGATCATGCACTGATACCGTGACTGAGCATGGACTGATCACATGACTATCATGTAGTGATCACGTGACTTAATGGTGCTGATCTTGCGCTGATCATGTTTGCTATCATACACTGATCATGTGCCTCTGGAGGCAATAAACAAAGAGCTGAATAGGCACGAAAAAAACAGTCAGCAGGCAATAATCATGGAACTCAGCTGTGAGGAATCATGCTGCTCAGCTGGCAATAATCAAGCAGCTGAGCAGGCAGGAATTACGCAGCACAGCTGGCAATTGTCAAGCAGATGACAGGCAGGAATCGTGCAGCTCAGCTGGCAATTGTCAAGCAGATGAGCAGACAGTAATCACGCAGCTCAGCAGGCCTGATCACGTGACTGAGCATGCACTGTTCACGTGGCTGATCATACACTGATCACGTGATTGATCATGCACTGATCACTTGGATATCATGCACTTCTCACGTGGCTGATCATGCAATGATCACGCAGCTACCATGTACTGGTCACATGACTGATCATGCACTGATATCGTGACTGATCATGCACTGATCACGTGGCTATCATGCACTACTTACGTGGCTGATCATGCAATGATCTTGTAGCTACCATGTACCGGTCATGTGACTGATCATACACCCATCAGGTGACTGATCATGCACTGATCACGTGGCTATCATGCACTATTCACGTGGCTGATCATACACTGATCACCTGCCTGGTCATTCACAGTTCACGTGACTAATCATGAACTGATCACGTAGCTATCATGCACTGATCACCTGGCTGATCATGCACTGATCACGTGGCTATCATCCAATGATCACGTGGCTATCATGCACTAATCACTTGGCTGATCATGCACTGATACCGTGACTGAGCATGGACTGATCACATGACTATCATGTAGTGATCACGTGACTTAATGGTGGTGATCATGCGCTGATCATGTTTGGTATCATACACTGATCATGTGCCTCTGGAGGTAATAAACAAAAGAGCTGAGTAGGCGCGAATCAAACAGTCAGCAGGCAATAATCATGGAACTCAGCTGTGAGGAATCATGCTGCTCAGCTGGCAATAATCAAGCAGCTGAGCAGGCAGGAATTACGCAGCACAGCTGGCAATTGTCAAGCAGATGACAGGCAGGAATCGTGCAGCAGCTCAGCTGGCAATTGTCAAGCAGATGAGCAGACAGTAATCACACAGCTGAGCAGGCCCCTGATCACGTGACTGAGCATGCACTGTTCACGTGGCTGATCATACACTGATCACGTGATTGATCATGCACTGATCACTTGGATATCATGCACTGATCACGTGGCTGATCATACACTGTTCACGTGTCTGACCATGCACTGATCACGTGGCTGATCATACACTGCTCACGTAACTGATCATGCACTGATCACGTGGCTATCATGCACTGAATACGTGGCTGAACATGCACTGTTCACGTGGCTGATCAAACACCTGTCACGTGACATATCACACACTGATCACGTGGCTCCCATGTACTGATCACGTGGCTGATCATACTCTGCTCACGTAACTCATCATGCACACATCACGTGGCTATCATGCACTGCTCACGTGGTTCGTCATGGAATGATCACGAAGCTACCATACACTGGTCACGTGACTGATCATGCACAGATCACGTAAATGATCATACACTGTTCACGTGACTGATCATGTACTGATCACGTGGCTATCATGCTCTGCTCACGTGGCTGATCATGCAACGATCACGTAGCAACCATGTACTGGTCTCGTGACCGATCATGCACTGATCACGTAATTGATCCTGCACTGATCACGTGGCTCATCACGCACTAATCCGGTGGCTGATCACACACGTATCACGTGACTGATCATGCACTGATCACGTGGGTATCGTGCACTGATCACGTGGCTGATCATGCACTGATCACGTGGCTCACATGCACTGCTCACGTGGCTGATCATGCAATGATCACGCAGCTACGATGTACTAGTCACATGACTGATCATGTACAGATCACGTGACTAATCAGGAAGTGATCACGTGGCTATCCTGCACTGATCACGTGGATATCATGCACTGATCACGTGGCTGATCACACACGTATCACGTGACTGATCATGCAATGATCACGTGACTGACCATGCACTGATCACATGACTGATCATCCACTGAACAGTTGGCTATCATGCACTGATCACGTGGTTGATCATACACTGATCACGAGACTGATCATGCACTGATCACGTCTATATCATGCACTGATCACATGACTGCTCATGCACTGATCACGTGAATGATAATACACTGATCATGTGACAGATCATGCAGTGATCACGTGGCTATCATGCACTGATAAATTGGCTGATCATACTCTGCTCCCGAAACTGATCATGCACTGATCACGTGGCTATCATGCACTGCTCACGTGGCTGATCATGCAATGATCATGTAGCTACCATGTACTGGTCACCTGGTGATCATGCACCTATCACGTAATTGATGTTTTGTGTCACACACTGATCATGTGCATCTGGAGGCAATGAACAAAGAGCTGAGTAGGCGGGAATCAGCCAGCAGGCTATAATCATGGAACTCAGCTGTGAGGAATCATGCTGCTCAGCTGGCAATAATCAAGCAGCTGAGCAGGCAGGAATTACGCAGCACAGCTGGCAATTGTCAAGCAGATGACAGGCAGGAATCGTGCAGCTCAGCTGGCAATTGTCAAGCAGATGAGCAGACAGTAATCATGCAGCTCAACAGGCCCTGATCACGTGACTGAGCATGCACTGTTCACGTGGCTGATCATACACAGATCACGTGATTGACCATGCACTGATCACTAGGATATCATGCACTGATCACGTGGCTATCATGCACTGATCCCGTGGCTGAACATGCACTGTTCACATGGCTGATCACACACCTGTCACGTGACTGATCAGGCACTGATCACGTGGCACTCATGCACTGATCACGTGGCTGATCATCTCTGCTCACATAACTC